>NC_092732.1:40887132-40951403 GCF_047496885.1 Scyliorhinus torazame | reverse complement strand
CAGACAATTCCGAGGAGAAAACAAACACATTGTGTGGGAGTGGCTGGGAGGGATGTTACTGACAGGAGAGGGAGGGAGGGAGGAGTGCCACGCTGACAGCCCACTGGGAGAGGCGACGTGAGATTAACCCTCAGGCCCACAGCCGCCAGGGCCCGGGCGACACTCTCGATCGCAGAACCCCAATCCCCCTCGCTACTGACTGAGCTGCTCTCCAACAGCACAAAGGACCACCCCCCCGGGACCTGAGATCGAGGCGAATGCCACCTGCCGGTGTTTCCTAATAGTAATAATAATCTTTATTTGTGTCACCAGTAAGGCTGACATCAAGCGTCTGGTTATGACTCTCCTGTGACCTCCGCCCTCTCTTTAATCTTACAGATGAACCGACCAATCCAGGTGAAGCCAGCAGACAGCGAGGGTCGAGGAGGTAACACACTGCTTCACTTCTCAATCTCTCTCTGCTCCTTCCTCCTCCAGGAGAAATGTAACCCCGGCTCGTTCCCCCCCCCCGACCCCCCCCACCCCGGATCCCCCCCGGCTCCCCCTGGTCCCAGTCTGTCTGCACCGGTAATCAAGCCCCTACCCACTCAAATCCCCTTTCCCAGCACTCGGTCCGCAGGCGTGTCTGCTGCGGAGTTCCAAATGCTCCCCGAAAATACTTCCGGAAATGGTGTGAGGGTTCCCGCCTCCCCCACCCTTTCCGACAGGCCCCGATCAGCCTCCGCTGCTCCGTGGAAAACAACACCAACGCTCCGGCCCAGGCAGCATGGATCTTGACTTCCAAAAGGCCTTTGATAAGGTGCCTCACGGGAGACTGCTGAGTAAAATGAGGGCCCATGGTATTCGAGGCAAGGTACTAACATGGATTGACGATTGGCTGTCAGGCAGAAGGCAGAGAGTTGGGATAAAAGGTTCTTTTTCGGAATGGCAACCGGTGACGAGTGGTGTCCCGCAGGGTTCAGTGTTGGGGCCACAGCTGTTCTCTTTATATATTAACGATCTAGATGGCGGGACTGGGGGCATTCTGGCTAAGTTTGCCGATGATACGAAGATAGGTGGAGGGGCAGGTAGTATGGAGGAGGTGGGGAGGCTGCAGAAAGATTTAGACAGTTTAGGAGAGTGGTCCAAGAAATGGCTGATGAAATTCAACGTGGGCAAGTGCGAGGTCTTGCACCTTGGAAAAAAGAATAGAGGCATGGACTATTTTCTAAACGGTGACAAAATTCATAATGCTGAAGTGCAAAGGGACTTGGGAGTCCTAGTCCAGGATTCTCTAAAGGTAAACTTGCAGGTTGAGTCTGTAATTAAGAAAGCAAATGCAATGTTGTCATTTATCTCAAGAGGCTTGGAATATAAAAAGCAGGGATGTACTTCTGAAGCTTTATAAAGCATTAGTTAGGCCCCATTTAGAATACTGTGAGCAATTTTGGGCCCCACACCTCAGGAAGGACATACCGGCACTGGAGCGGGTCCAGCGGAGATTCACACGGACGATCCCAGGAATGGTAGGCCTAACATACGATGAACGTCTGAGGATCCTGGGATTATATTCATTGGAGTTTAGGAGGTTGAGGGGAGATCTAATAGAAACTTACAAGATAATGAATGGCTTAGATAGGGTGGACGTAGGGAAGTTGTTTCCATTAGCAGGGGAGACTAGGACCCGGGGGCACAGCCTTAGAATAAAAGGGAGTCACTTTAGAACAGAGATGAGGAGAAATTTCTTCAGCCAGAGAGTGGTGGGTCTGTGGAATTCATTGCCACAGAGGGCGGTGGAGGCCGGGACGTTGAGTGTCTTTAAGACAGAAGTTGATAAATTCTTGATTTCTCGAGGAATGAAGGGCTATGGAGAGAGAGCGGGTAAATGGAGTTGAAATCAGCCATGATTGAATGGTGGAGTGGACTCGATGGGCCGAATGGCCTTACTTCCGCACCTATGTCTTATGGTCTCATCCTGGTGAATCTCCTCTGCACCCCTCCAGCGAAATGACATCCTTCGTATAGTGTGGCGACGAGAATTGCACACAGTATTCCAGCTGTGGACAAACCAGCGTTTTATACATAACCTCCCCGCTCGAATATTCTCAGGCTCGGTTAATAAAGGCAAGTATCTGTACCTGTCCTGGGAGTGTTTGACGGGGACAGTGTAGAGGGAGCTTTACTCTGTATCTAACCCCGTGCTGTACCTGTCCTGGGAGTGTTGATGGGGACAGTGTAGAGGGAGCTTTACTCTGTATCTAACCCCGTGCTGTACCTGTCCTGGGAGTGTTTGATGGGGACAGTGTAGAGGGAGCTTTACTCTGTATCTAACCCCGTGCTGAACCTGTCCTGGGAGTGTTTGATGGGGACAGTGTAGAGGGAGCTTTACTCTGTATCTAACCCCGTGCTGTACCTGCCCTGCGAGTGTTTGATGAGGAAAGTGTAGAGGGAGCTTTACTCTGTATCTAACCCCGTGCTGTCCCTGTCCTGGGAGTGTTTGATGGGGACAGTGTAGAGGGAGCTTTACTCTGTATCTAACCCCGTGCTATACCTGTCCTGGGAGTGTTTGATGAGGACAGTGTAGAGGGAGCATTACTCTGTATCTAACCCCGTGCTGTACCTGCCCTGGGAGTGTTTGATGGGGACAGTGTAGAGGGAGCTTTACTCTGTATCTAACCCCGTGCTGTACCTGTCCTGGGAGTGTTTGATGAGGACAGTGTAGAGGGAGCTTTACTCTGTATCTAACCCCGTGCTGTACCTGCCCTGGGAGTGTTTGATGGGGACAGTGTAGAGGGAGCTTTACTCTGTATCTAACCCCGTGCTGAACCTGTCCTGGGAGTGTTTGATGGGGACAGTGTAGAGGGAGCTTTACTCTGTATCTAACCCCGTGCTGTACCTGCCCTGCGAGTGTTTGATGAGGACAGTGTAGAGGGAGCTTTACTCTGTATCTAACCCCGTGCTGTACCTGCCCTGGGAGTGTTTGATGAGGACAGTGTAGAGGGAGCTTTACTCTGTATCTAACCCCATGCTGTACCAGTCCTGGGAGTGTTTGATGGGGACAGTGTAGAGGGAGCTTTACTATGTGTCTAACCCCGTGCTGTACCTGTCCTGGGAGTGTTTGATGGGGACAGTGTAGAGGGAGCTTTACTCTGTATCTAACCCCGTGCTGTACCTGCCCTGGGAGTGTTTGATGAGGACAGTGTAGAGGGAGCTTTACTCTGTATCTAACCCCGTGCTGTACCTGTCCTGGGAGTGTTTGATGGGGACAGTGTAGAGGGAGCTTTACTTTGTATCTAACCCTGTGCTGTACCTGTCCTGGGAGTGTTTGATGGGGACAGGGTCGAGGGAGCTTTGCTCTGTATCTAACACCGTGCTGTACCTGTCCTGGGAGTGTTTGATGGGGACAGTGTCGAGGGAGCTTTACTCTGTATCTAACCCCGTGCTGTACCTGTCCTGGGAATGTTTGATGGGGACAGTGTAGAGGGAGCTTTACTCTGTATCTAACCCCGTGCTGTACCTGTCCTGGGAGTGTTTGATGGGGACAGGGTAGAGGGAGCTTTACTCTGTATCTAACACCATGCTGTACCTGTCCTGGGAGTGTTTGATGGGGACAGTGTAGAGGGAGCTTTACTTTGTATCTAACCCCGTGCTGTACCTGACCTGGGAGTGTTTGTTGGGGACAGTTTAGAGGCAGCTTTACTCTGTATCTAACTCCGTGCTGTACCTGTCCTGGGAGTGTTTGATGTGGACAGTGTCGAGGGAGCTTTACTCTGTATCTAATCCCTTGCTGTACCTGTCCTGGGAATGTTTGATGGGGACAGTGTAGAGGGAGCTTTACTCTGTATCTAACCCCGTGCTGTACCTGTCCTGGGAGTGTTTGATGGGGACAGGGTAGAGGGAGCTTTACTCTGTATCTAACACCGTGCTGTACCTGTCCTGGGAGTGTTTGATGGGGACAGTGTAGAGGGAGCTTTCCTCTGTGTCTAATCCCGTGCTGTACCTGTCCTGGGAGTGTTTGATGAGGACAGTGTAGAGGGAGCTTTACTCTGTATCTAACCCCGTGCTGTACCTGCCCTGGGAGTGTTTGATGGGGACAGTGTAGAGGGAGCTTTACTCTGTATCTAACCCCGTGCTGTACCTGTCCTGGGAGTGTTTGATGAGGACAGTGTAGAGGGAGCTTTACTCTGTATCTAACCCCGTGCTGTACCTGCCCTGGGAGTGTTTGATGGGGACAGTGTAGAGGGAGCTTTACTCTGTATCTAACCCCGTGCTGAACCTGTCCTGGGAGTGTTTGATGGGGACAGTGTAGAGGGAGCTTTACTCTGTATCTAACCCCGTGCTGTACCTGCCCTGGGAGTGTTTGATGAGGACAGTGTAGAGGGAGCTTTACTCTGTATCTAACCCCGTGCTGTACCAGTCCTGGGAGTGTTTGATGGGGACAGTGTAGAGGGAGCTTTACTATGTGTCTAACCCCGTGCTGTACCTGTCCTGGGAGTGTTTGATGGGGACAGTGTAGAGGGAGCTTTACTCTGTATCTAACCCCGTGCTGTACCTGCCCTGGGAGTGTTTGATGAGGACAGTGTAGAGGGAGCTTTACTCTGTATCTAACCCCGTGCTGTACCTGTCCTGGGAGTGTTTGATGGGGACAGTGTAGAGGGAGCTTTACTTTGTATCTAACCCTGTGCTGTACCTGTCCTGGGAGTGTTTGATGGGGACAGAGTCGAGGGAGCTTTGCTCTGTATCTAACACCGTGCTGTACCTGTCCTGGGAGTGTTTGATGGGGACAGTGTCGAGGGAGCTTTACTCTGTATCTAACCCCGTGCTGTACCTGTCCTGGGAATGTTTGATGGGGACAGTGTAGAGGGAGCTTTACTCTGTATCTAACCCTGTGCTGTACCTGTCCTGGGAGTGTTTGATGGGGACAGGGTCGAGGGAGCTTTGCTCTGTATCTAACACCGTGCTGTACCTGTCCTGGGAGTGTTTGTTGGGGACAGTTTAGAGGCAGCTTTACTCTGTATCTAACTCCGTGCTGTACCTGTCCTGGGAGTGTTTGATGGGGACAGTGTAGAGGGAGCTTTACTCAGTATCTAATCCCTTGCTGTACCTGTCCTGGGAATGTTTGATGGGGAGTTTAGAGGGAGCTTTACTCTGTATCTAACTCTGTGCTGTACCTGTCCTGTGCTGTACCACCCTCCCTACATCCCTTGTCCCCTCCTTCACGCTCAACCTGGTTCCCAGCTTCTGATCTCTGTTTTCCAGAGGACCGGAAGCTCTTTGTGGGAATGCTGGGGAAGCAGCAGACGGACGAAGACATCCGGAAAATCTTTGAGGGCTTCGGGACCATCGAGGAGTGCACAATCCTGCGAGGGCCCGATGGCGGCAGTAAAGGTAAGGGCTGTGGACCATCCACCAGCTCAACGAGCATGCATCGACTGCTACCCTCTGTCTCCCCTCCCTCAGACAATTGGAAACCCAGGTACACCACATCAACTGCTTTACCCTCGTCTACCCTCTTTGTTAGCTCTTCGAAAAAAAACCTCCAACAGGTTAGCTGAACACGAATATCCCTGAAGAAAAATGTATTTTCTTCCTCCACTGACCTCCAGTTTGAATTCCTTCCAGTTTATTTATTTCCCACTCATTCACTGTAACCTGGGTAGCATCATCTTCCTGGGCAAAGGCAGTTGCAAAGTATTAATTTAGTCCTCTCTACCGCTCAGCGTATATACCCTTTTGGTCCTTAATCAGTCCTGCTCTTTGTTTTAAACCTCCTTTTTACTAGTAAGATGCCGACAGGATAGAGTATTGAAATATGAAATGAAATGAAATGAAAATCGCTTATTGTCACAAGTAGGCTTCAAATGAAGTTACTGTGAAAAGCCCCTAGTCGCCACATTCCGGCGCCTGTTCGGGGAGGCTGGTACGGGAATTGAACCGTGCTGCTGGCCTGCCTTGGTCTGCTTTAAAAACCAGCGATTTAGCCCAGTGAGCTAAACCAGCCCCTATCTTCAACATCGCACAAAGAAATAGTTTAAAATGACCCCTTACACAATGCTAATCATTACAGTGACTCAACCCTTAACTGCTCTCTTTACTTCCATTCAAATAACAGAACCATCACAGTTCTCAATCCACTCTTAAATACAGTTAGCAAGCAGGAATATTTGTTGCACTGAGATATCTTGAAAGTCCACCTTGAACAAGAGTGACCGTTTGAGGCTCCTTTAAAGAACACGTCCTGAATCCTGTCAGAACCAAGCAGGAACTCTGGCTGTATTTATTGAGAAGCTGTTTGTTTCGGCTCACCTCCCAGCCACACAATTCTGAACTGCTCGGAAAGGAGCTGCTAATCTGTCTGGGACGTACAGTTAACTGAACTGCGATGGGAGCAAATGCTGAACCTCTCCCATCTCCATCTAAAATGCAACTAAACTGCTTCGCTGCAAACTCCCTGGTAGAACAAAGAAAATTACAGCACAGGAACATCCCCTTCGGCCCTCCCAGCCTGCACCGATCCAGATCCTTTATCTAAACCTGTCTTCTATTTTCCAAGGATCTACTTCCCTCTGTTCCCCGCCCGTTCGTATATCTGTCTAGATGCATCTTAAATGATGCTATCGTGCCCGCCTCTACCACCTCCGCTGGCAAAGCGGTCCAGGCACCCACCACCCTCTGCGTAAAAAACTTTCCACGCACATCTCCCTTAAACTTTCCCCCTCTCACCTTGAAATCGTGACCCCTTGAAATTGACACCCCCACTCTTGGAAAAAGCTTGTTGCTATCCATCCTGTCCATATACCTCTCATAATTTTGTAGACCTCAATCAGGTCCCCCCTCAACCTCCGTCTTTCCAACGAAAACAATCCTAATCTACTCAACCTTTCTTCATAGCTAGCACCCTCCATACCAGGCAACATCCTGGTGAACCTCCTCTGCACCCTCTCTAAAGCATCCACATCCTTCTGGTAATGTGGCGACCAGAACTGCACGCAGTATTCCAAATGTGGCCTTACCAAAGTCCTATACAACTGTAACGTGACCTGCTGACTCTTGTACTCAATACCCCATCCGATGAAGGTAAGCATGCTGTATGCCTTCTTGACCACTCTATCGACCTGCGTTGCCACCTTCAGGGTACAATGGACCGGAACTCCCAGATCTCTCTGTACATCAATTTTCCCCAGGACTCTTCCATTGACCGTATAGTCCGCTCTTGAATTAGATCTTCCAAAATGCATCACCTCGCATTTGCCTGGATTGAACTCCATCTGCCATTTCTCTGCCCAACTCTCCAATGTATCTATATTTTGCTGTATTCTCTGACAGTCCTCCTTGCTATCTGCAACTCCGCCAATCTTAGTATCATCTGCAAACTTGCTAATCAGACCACCTATACCTTCGTCCAGATCATTTATGTATATCACAAACAACAGTGGTCCCAGCACGGATCCCTGTGGAACACCACTAGTCACCTTTCTCCATTTTGAGCCACTCCCTTCCACCACTACTCTCTGTCTCTTGTTGCCCAGCCAGTTCTTTATCCATCTAGCTAGTACACCCTGAACCCCATACGACTTCACTTTTTCCATCAACCTGCCATGGGAAACTTTATCAAACGCCTTACTGAAGTCCATGTATGTGACATCTACAGCCCTTCCCTCATCAATTAACTTTGTCACTTCCTCAAAGAATTCTATTAGGTTTGTAAGACATGACCTTCCCTGCACAAAACCATGCTGCCGAGCACTGATAAGTCTATTTTCTTCCAAATGTGAATAGATCCTATCCCTTAGCTCCTCCCATTAATTACATCATCTTGCCCAGCTGAAACACAAGTGCCTCTAATGAAGGTCTCCACAAGCGAACCCTCTTAATCCAAACAAAAACCCATCGCCCAACCTTTTATGATGCTTTAATTGCACAAAACCTCGCTGTCTTGCAAACCAGGATTTTTTAAAAACGCACTACTGCAGCTGTCATATACACACACTGATGAATGGAGCAATTTCAGATATATTTTGCTTTTGAAATCTCTTTATTGGCATTTCTCCCATTTATAAACAGTTGTCTACATACATGACGTTTTTCTTGCCCGCACTAATTCACTTTATTGTACAGAGACGTTTATTTTGCCCTTCGTTGAACTGACCCTATGTACATTTCGCTGCCCTCTGGATCCGTCTATAGTTTCCCCCCCCCCCCCCTTCCCCGTTGCCCCCACCCCGTCCTCTCCCCCCTCCCTCCCCCCCCCCCCTCTTCTCTTGCGGTTTCCCCACCTTCTTTCCGTCACCCTTCCCCCCCCCCCCCCCCCCCACCCCGCCCCCGGGTTGCGCAGTCCTTTGGGTTCCCCCATCCATCTTGTTCTTTAGTTCTGAGCTCACTCCTCGCCGCTGGCCTCGGACAGGTTTTGGGACAGGTCGCCGATCTGCCCCCGAGTATCCCGGAAGCCTTACTCTGACCCTCGGGCGGCGTACCTAATCTTCTCCAGGCGGAGAAATTCCCAGAGGTCAGCGAACAGCCTGCAGCTGTGGGTGGTGCTGCCGATCGGCAGCCGAGCGGGGTTCTCCTGCGTGCGATTAGGGAAGCGAAAGCGAGGGCGTCGGCCCCCTTCCCCATGTGGAACTCTGGCTGCTCCGACACCCCGAGGATTGCCACTGTTGGGCATGGCTTCACCCTCACCCCCACAACCTTGGACATTGCCTCGGAGAAGGCTGCCCAGAACCCAGCAAGTCTGGGTCAAGCCCAAAACATGTGGGTGTGGTTGGCCGGGCCCCTCTGGCACCGCTCACATTTGTCCTCCACCCCCGGGAAGAACCTGCTCATCCGGGTTCTGGCCAGGTGCGCTCTGTCCACCACTTTGAGCTGCATTAGGCTGAGCCTTGCGCAGGAGGAGGTGGACCTCACCCTGCTCAGTGCTTCGCTCCAGAGTCCCCATCCTACCTCTGCCCCCCAGTTCGTCCTCCCATTTGTTGTCTGGCATTTCAGAGGCCCCCGATACGGTCGCCTCCTAACTGCCCCTCTGAGATGGCCCGAGAGAGATGCTTCATTCAATGAGGCAATTAGCGGTGGGGACCGAATGCTGCCACGTCTCGCCCAGATGAGTGAACCAAAATATTTTCCAAACGTAGACAGCGATGGCTCCCCCCGCCACCCCCCGCCCCCCCCCCCCCCCCCCACGCTCAGTGATGCTCTTTCTCTGATTGCCCAGGTTGCGCCTTTGTGAAGTTCCAGACGCATTCAGAAGCGCAGGCCGCGATTGGTGCGCTGCACGGGAGCAGGATGTTGCAGGTAAGACCCCCTACTCGCCTCGCTGGTCCAGGGGCTGAACGCAGAGCGGCAATCCATCCTGAAGATGTCCCTGAATCCTTCAGGATCGCAGTGAGGAAAACCGCAGCTAATGCCGGCACAGCAGGTTCACACAAAACACAGCCGGATAAGGGGCAGGCCAAGGGCTCAGAGTCCATTGGGATTGTGTACAATGGGAGTGAATGGGAAGGGGTTTGGGTCCATTGGGATTGTGGACAATGGGAGTGAATGGGAAGGGGTTTGATCCATTGGGATTGTGTACAATGGGAGTGAACGGGAAGGGGTTGGATCCATTGGGATTGTGTAAAGTGGGACTGAATGGGAAGGGCTCTGAGTCCATTGGGATTGTGTACAATGGGAGTGAATGGGAAGGGGTTTTGGTCCATTGGGATTGTGTACAATGGGAGTGAATGGGAAGGGGTTTGATCCATTGGGATTGTGTACAGTGGGAGTGAACGGGAAGGGGTTTTGGTCCATTGGGATTGTGTACAATGGGAGTGAATGGGAAGGGGTTTGATCCATTGGGATTGTGTACAATGGGAGTGAATGGGAAGGGGTTTGATCCATTGGGATTGTGTATAGTGGGAGTGAATGGGAAGGGGTTTGATCCATTGGGATTGTGTACAATGGGAGTGAATGGGAAGGGGTTTGATCCATTGGGATTGTGTACAATGGGAGTGAATGGGAAGGGGTTTGATCCATTGGGATTGTGTACAATGGGAGTGAACGGGAAGGGGTTTTGGTCCATTGGGATTGTGTACAATGGGAGTGAATGGGAAGGGGTTTGATCCATTGGGATTGTGTACAATGGGAGTGAACGGGAAGGGGTTTGGGTCCATTGGGATTGCGTACAGTGGGAGTGAACGGGAAGGGCTTTGATCCATTGGGAATGTGGACAATGGGAGTGAACGGGAAAGGGTTTCATCCATTGGGATTGTGCACAGTGGGAGTGAACGGGAAGGGGTTTGATCCATTGGGATTGTGTACAATGGGAGTGATCGGGAAGGGGTTTGATCCATTGAGATTGTGTACAGTGGGAGTGAACGGGAAGGGATTTGATCCATTGGGATTGTGTACAATGGGAGTGAACGGGAAGGGGTTTGATCCATTGGGATTGTGTACAATGGGAGTGAATGGGAAGGGGTTGGAACCATTGGGAATGTGGACAACGGGAGTGATCGGGAAGGGGTTTGATCCATTGGGATTGTGTACAATGGGTGTGAACAGGAAGGGGTTTGATCCATTGGGATTGTGTACAATGGGAGTGAATGGGAAGGGGTTGGATCCATTGGGAATGTGGACAATGGGAGTGAACGGGAAGGGGTTTTATCCATTGGGATTGTGTACAAAGGGAGTGAACGGGAAGGGGTTTGGGTCCATTGGGATTGTGTACAATGGGAGTGAATGGGAAGGGGTTTGATCCATTGGGATTGTGTACAATGGGGGTGAACGGGAAGGGGTTTGAGCCATTGGGATTGTGTACAGTGGGAGTGAACGGGAAGGGGTTTGATCCATTGGGATTGTGTACAATGGGTGTGAACGGGAAGGGGTTTGATCCATTGGGATTGTGTACAATGGGAGTGAATGGGAAGGGGTTTGATCCATTGGGATTGTGTACAATGGGGGTGAACGGGAAGGGGTTTGAGCCATTGGGATTGTGTACAGTGGGAGTGAACGGGAAGGGGTTTGATCCATTGGGATTGTGTACAATGGGAGTGAACGGGAATGGGTTTGGGTCCATTGGGATTGTGGACAATGGGAGTGAATGGGGAGGGTTTTGGGTCCATTGGGATTGTGTACAATGGGAGTGAACGGGAAGGGGTTTGTGTCCATTGGGATTGTGTACAGTGGGAGTGAACGGGATGGGGTTTGATCCATTGGGATTGTGTACAATGGGAGTGAACGGGAATGGGTTTGGGCCCATTGGGATTGTGTACAATGGGAGTGAATGGGAAGGGGTTTGATCCATTGGGATTGTGTACAATGGGAGTGAATGGGAAGGGGTTTGATCCATTGGGATTGTGTACAATGGGAGTGAACGGGAAGGGGTTTGATCCATTGGGATTGTGTACAATGGGAGTGAACGGGAAGGGGTTTGATCCATTGGGATTGTGTACAATGGGAGTGAACGGGAAGGGGTTTGATCCATTGGGATTGTGTACAATGGGAGTGAACGGGAAGGGGTTTGATCCATTGGGATTGTGTACAATGGGAGTGAACGGGAAGGGGTTTGATCCATTGGGATTGTGTACAATGGGAGTGAACGGGAAGGGGTTTGATCCATTGGGATTGTGTACAATGGGAGTGAACGGGAAGGGGTTTGATCCATTGGGATTGTGTACAATGGGAGTGAACGGGAAGGGGTTTGGGTCCATTGGGATTGTGTACAATGGGAGTGAATGGGAAGGGGTTTGATCCATTGGGATTGTGTACAATGGGAGTGAACGGGAAAGGGTTTCATCCATTGGGATTGTGCACAGTGGGAGTGAACGGGAAGGGGTTTGATCCATTGGGATTGTGTACAATGGGAGTGATCGGGAAGGGGTTTGATCCATTGAGATTGTGTACAGTGGGAGTGAACGGGAAGGGATTTGATCCATTGGGATTGTGTACAATGGGAGTGAATGGGAAGGGGTTGGATCCATTGGGAATGTGGACAATGGGAGTGATCGGGAAGGGGTTTGATCCATTGGGATTGTGTACAATGGGTGTGAACAGGAAGGGGTTTGATCCATTGGGATTGTGTACAATGGGAGTGAATGGGAAGGGGTTGGATCCATTGGGAATGTGGACAATGGGAGTGAACGGGAAGGGGTTTTATCCATTGGGATTGTGTACAAAGGGAGTGAACGGGAAGGGGTTTGGGTCCATTGGGATTGTGTACAATGGGAGTGAATGGGAAGGGGTTTGGGTCCATTGGGATTGTGTACAATGGGAGTGAATGGGAAGGGGTTTGATCCATTGGGATTGTGTACAATGGGGGTGAACGGGAAGGGGTTTGATCCATTGGGATTGTGTACAATGGGAGTGAACGGGAAGGGGTTTGATCCATTGGGATTGTGTACAATGGGTGTGAACGGGAAGGGGTTTGATCCATTGGGATTGTGTACAATGGGGGTGAACGGGAAGGGGTTTGATCCATTGGGATTGTGTACAATGGGGGTGAACGGGAAGGGGTTTGAGCCATTGGGATTGTGTACAGTGGGAGTGAACGGGAAGGGGTTTGATCCATTGGGATTGTGTACAATGGGAGTGAACGGGAATGGGTTTGGGTCCATTGGGATTGTGGACAATGGGAGTGAATGGGGAGGGTTTTGGGTCCATTGGGATTGTGTACAGTGGGAGTGAACGGGATGGGGTTTGATCCATTGGGATTGTGTACAATGGGAGTGAACGGGAATGGGTTTGGGCCCATTGGGATTGTGTACAATGGGAGTGAATGGGAAGGGGTTTGATCCATTGGGATTGTGTACAATGGGAGTGAATGGGAAGGGGTTTGATCCATTGGGATTGTGTACAATGGGAGTGAATGGGAAGGGGTTTGATCCATTGGGATTGTGTACAATGGGAGTGAACGGGAAGGGGTTTGATCCATTGGGATTGTGTACAATGGGAGTGAACGGGAAGGGGTTTGATCCATTGGGATTGTGTACAATGGGAGTGAACGGGAAGGGGTTTGATCCATTGGGATTGTGTACAATGGGAGTGAACGGGAAGGGGTTTGATCCATTGGGATTGTGTACAATGGGAGTGAACGGGAAGGGGTTTGATCCATTGGGATTGTGTACAATGGGAGTGAACGGGAAGGGGTTTGATCCATTGGGATTGTGTACAATGGGAGTGAACGGGAAGGGGTTTGGGTCCATTGGGATTGTGTACAATGGGAGTGAATGGGAAGGGGTTTGATCCATTGGGATTGTGTACAATGGGAGTGAACGGGAAGGGGTTTGATCCATTGGGATTGTGTACAATGGGAGTGAATGGGAAGGGGTTTGATCCATTGGGATTGTGTACAGCGGGAGTGAATGGGAAGGGGTTTGATCCATTGGGATTGTGTACAATGGGAGTGAACGGGAAGGGGTTTGATCCATTGGGATTGTGTACAATGGGAGTGAACGGGAAGGGGTTTGGGTCCATTGGGATTGTGTACAGTGGGAGTGAACGGGAAGGGGTTTGATCCATTGGGATTGTGTACAATGGGAGTGAACGGGAAGGGGTTTGGGTCCATTGGGATTGTGTACAATGGGAGTGAATGGGAAGGGGTTTGATCCATTGGGATTGTGTACAATGGGAGTGAACGGGAAGGGGTTTGATCCATTGGGATTGTGTACAGTGGGAGTGAACGGGAAGGGGTTTGATCCATTGGGATTGTGTACAATGGGAGTGAACGGGAAGGGGTTTGGGTCCATTGGGATTGTGTACAATGGGAGTGAATGGGAAGGGGTTTGATCCATTGGGATTGTGTACAATGGGAGTGAACGGGAAGGGGTTTGATCCATTGGGATTGTGTACAATGGGAGTGAACGGGAAGGGGTTTGATCCATTGGGATTGTGTACAATGGGAGTGAACGGGAAGGGGTTTGGGTCCATTGGGATTGTGTACAATGGGAGTGAACGGGAAAGGGGTTTGATCCATTGGGATTGTGTACAGCGGGAGTGAATGGGAAGGGGTTTAGGTCCATTGGGATTGTGTACAATGGGAGTGAACGGGAAAGGGTTTGATCCATTGGGATTGTGTACAATGGGAGTGAACGGGAAGGGGTTTGATCCATTGGGATTGTGTACAATGGGAGTGAACGGGAAGGGGTTTGATCCATTGGGATTGTGTACAATGGGAGTGAATGGGAAGGGGTTTGGGTCCATTGGGATTGTGTACAATGGGAGTGAACGGGAAAGGGTTTGATCCATTGGGATTGTGTACAATGGGAGTGAACGGGAAGGGGTTTGATCCATTGGGATTGTGTACAATGGGAGTGAACGGGAAGGGGTTTGATCCATTGGGATTGTGTACAATGGGAGTGAACGGGAAGGGGTTTGATCCATTGGGATTGTGTGCAATGGGAGTGAACGGGAAGGGGTTTGATCCATTGGGATTGTGTACAATGGGAGTGAACGGGAAGGGGTTTGATCCATTGGGATTGTGTACAATGGGAGTGAACGGGAAGGGGTTTGGGTCCATTGGGATTGTGTACAATGGGAGTGAATGGGAAGGGGTTTGGGTCCATTGGGATTGTGTACAATGGGAGTGAACGGGAAGGGGTTTGATCCATTGGGATTGTGTACAATGGGAGTGAATGGGAACGGGTTTGATCCATTGGGATTGTGTACAATGGGAGTGAATGGGAAAGGGTTTGATCCATTGGGATTGTGTACAATGGGAGTGAATGGGAAAGGGTTTGATCCATTGGGATTGTGTACAATGGGAGTGAACGGGAAGGGGTTTCATCCATTGGGATTGTGCACAGTGGGAGTGAACGGGAAGGGGTTTGATCCATTGGGATTGTGTACAATGGGAGTGATCGGGAAGGGGTTTGATCCATTGAGATTGTGTACAGTGGGAGTGAACGGGAAGGGATTTGATCCATTGGGATTGTGTACAATGGGAGTGAACGGGAAGGGGTTTGATCCATTGGGATTGTGTACAATGGGAGTGAATGGGAAGGGGTTGGATCCATTGGGAATGTGGACAATGGGAGTGATCGGGAAGGGGTTTGATCCATTGGGATTGTGTACAATGGGTGTGAACAGGAAGGGGTTTGATCCATTGGGATTGTGTACAATGGGAGTGAATGGGAAGGGGTTGGATCCATTGGGAATGTGGACAATGGGAGTGAACGGGAAGGGGTTTTATCCATTGGGATTGTGTACAAAGGGAGTGAACGGGAAGGGGTTTGGGTCCATTGGGATTGTGTACAATGGGAGTGAATGGGAAGGGGTTTGATCCATTGGGATTGTGTACAATGGGGGTGAACGGGAAGGGGTTTGAGCCATTGGGATTGTGTACAGTGGGAGTGAACGGGAAGGGGTTTGATCCATTGGGATTGTGTACAATGGGTGTGAACGGGAAGGGGTTTGATCCATTGGGATTGTGTACAATGGGAGTGAATGGGAAGGGGTTTGATCCATTGGGATTGTGTACAATGGGGGTGAACGGGAAGGGGTTTGAGCCATTGGGATTGTGTAGAGTGGGAGTGAACGGGAAGGGGTTTGATCCATTGGGATTGTGTACAATGGGTGTGAACGGGAATGGGTTTGGGTCCATTGGGATTGTGGACAATGAGAGTGAATGGGGAGGGTTTTGGGTCCATTGGGATTGTGTACAATGGGAGTGAACGGGAAGGGGTTTGTGTCCATTGGGATTGTGTACAGTGGGAGTGAACGGGATGGGGTTTGATCCATTGGGATTGTGTACAATGGGAGTGAACGGGAATGGGTTTGGGCCCATTGGGATTGTGTACAATGGGAGTGAATGGGAAGGGGTTTGATCCATTGGGATTGTGTACAATGGGAGTGATCGGGAAGGGGTTTGATCCATTGAGATTGTGTACAGTGGGAGTGAACGGGAAGGGATTTGATCCATTGGGATTGTGTACAATGGGAGTGAACGGGAAGGGGTTTGATCCATTGGGATTGTGTACAATGGGAGTGAATGGGAAGGGGTTGGATCCATTGGGAATGTGGACAACGGGAGTGATCGGGAAGGGGTTTGATCCATTGGGATTGTGTACAATGGGTGTGAACAGGAAGGGGTTTGATCCATTGGGATTGTGTACAATGGGAGTGAATGGGAAGGGGTTGGATCCATTGGGAATGTGGACAATGGGAGTGAACGGGAAGGGGTTTTATCCATTGGGATTGTGTACAAAGGGAGTGAACGGGAAGGGGTTTGGGTCCATTGGGATTGTGTACAATGGGAGTGAATGGGAAGGGGTTTGATCCATTGGGATTGTGTACAATGGGGGTGAACGGGAAGGGGTTTGAGCCATTGGGATTGTGTACAGTGGGAGTGAACGGGAAGGGGTTTGATCCATTGGGATTGTGTACAATGGGTGTGAACGGGAAGGGGTTTGATCCATTGGGATTGTGTACAATGGGAGTGAATGGGAAGGGGTTTGATCCATTGGGATTGTGTACAATGGGGGTGAACGGGAAGGGGTTTGAGCCATTGGGATTGTGTACAGTGGGAGTGAACGGGAAGGGGTTTGATCCATTGGGATTGTGTACAATGGGAGTGAACGGGAATGGGTTTGGGTCCATTGGGATTGTGGACAATGGGAGTGAATGGGGAGGGTTTTGGGTCCATTGGGATTGTGTACAATGGGAGTGAACGGGAAGGGGTTTGTGTCCATTGGGATTGTGTACAGTGGGAGTGAACGGGATGGGGTTTGATCCATTGGGATTGTGTACAATGGGAGTGAACGGGAATGGGTTTGGGCCCATTGGGATTGTGTACAATGGGAGTGAATGGGAAGGGGTTTGATCCATTGGGATTGTGTACAATGGGAGTGAATGGGAAGGGGTTTGATCCATTGGGATTGTGTACAATGGGAGTGAACGGGAAGGGGTTTGATCCATTGGGATTGTGTACAATGGGAGTGAACGGGAAGGGGTTTGATCCACTGGGATTGTGTACAATGGGAGTGAACGGGAAGGGGTTTGATCCATTGGGATTGTGTACAATGGGAGTGAACGGGAAGGGGTTTGATCCATTGGGATTGTGTACAATGGGAGTGAACGGGAAGGGGTTTGATCCATTGGGATTGTGTACAATGGGAGTGAACGGGAAGGGGTTTGATCCATTGGGATTGTGTACAATGGGAGTGAACGGGAAGGGGTTTGATCCATTGGGATTGTGTACAATGGGAGTGAACGGGAAGGGGTTTGGGTCCATTGGGATTGTGTACAATGGGAGTGAATGGGAAGGGGTTTGATCCATTGGGATTGTGTACAATGGGAGTGAACGGGAAAGGGTTTCATCCATTGGGATTGTGCACAGTGGGAGTGAACGGGAAGGGGTTTGATCCATTGGGATTGTGTACAATGGGAGTGATCGGGAAGGGGTTTGATCCATTGAGATTGTGTACAGTGGGAGTGAACGGGAAGGGATTTGATCCATTGGGATTGTGTACAATGGGAGTGAATGGGAAGGGGTTGGATCCATTGGGAATGTGGACAATGGGAGTGATCGGGAAGGGGTTTGATCCATTGGGATTGTGTACAATGGGTGTGAACAGGAAGGGGTTTGATCCATTGGGATTGTGTACAATGGGAGTGAATGGGAAGGGGTTGGATCCATTGGGAATGTGGACAATGGGAGTGAACGGGAAGGGGTTTTATCCATTGGGATTGTGTACAAAGGGAGTGAACGGGAAGGGGTTTGGGTCCATTGGGATTGTGTACAATGGGAGTGAATGGGAAGGGGTTTGGGTCCATTGGGATTGTGTACAATGGGAGTGAATGGGAAGGGGTTTGATCCATTGGGATTGTGTACAATGGGGGTGAACGGGAAGGGGTTTGAACCATTGGGATTGTGTACAATGGGAGTGAACGGGAAGGGGTTTGATCCATTGGGATTGTGTACAATGGGTGTGAACGGGAAGGGGTTTGATCCATTGGGATTGTGTACAATGGGGGTGAACGGGAAGGGGTTTGATCCATTGGGATTGTGTACAATGGGGGTGAACGGGAAGGGGTTTGAGCCATTGGGATTGTGTACAGTGGGAGTGAACGGGAAGGGGTTTGATCCATTGGGATTGTGTACAATGGGAGTGAACGGGAATGGGTTTGGGTCCATTGGGATTGTGGACAATGGGAGTGAATGGGGAGGGTTTTGGGTCCATTGGGATTGTGTACAGTGGGAGTGAACGGGATGGGGTTTGATCCATTGGGATTGTGTACAATGGGAGTGAACGGGAATGGGTTTGGGCCCATTGGGATTGTGTACAATGGGAGTGAATGGGAAGGGGTTTGATCCATTGGGATTGTGTACAATGGGAGTGAATGGGAAGGGGTTTGATCCATTGGGATTGTGTACAATGGGAGTGAATGGGAAGGGGTTTGATCCATTGGGATTGTGTACAATGGGAGTGAACGGGAAGGGGTTTGATCCATTGGGATTGTGTACAATGGGAGTGAACGGGAAGGGGTTTGATCCATTGGGATTGTGTACAATGGGAGTGAACGGGAAGGGGTTTGATCCATTGGGATTGTGTACAATGGGAGTGAACTGGAAGGGGTTTGATCCATTGGGATTGTGTACAATGGGAGTGAACGGGAAGGGGTTTGATCCATTGGGATTGTGTACAATGGGAGTGAACGGGAAGGGGTTTGATCCATTGGGATTGTGTACAATGGGAGTGAACGGGAAGGGGTTTGGGTCCATTGGGATTGTGTACAATGGGAGTGAATGGGAAGGGGTTTGATCCATTGGGATTGTGTACAATGGGAGTGAACGGGAAGGGGTTTGATCCATTGGGATTGTGTACAATGGGAGTGAACGGGAAGGGGTTTGATCCATTGGGATTGTGTACAGCGGGAGTGAATGGGAAGGGGTTTGATCCATTGGGATTGTGTACAATGGGAGTGAACGGGAAGGGGTTTGATCCATTGGGATTGTGTACAATGGGAGTGAACGGGAAGGGGTTTGGGTCCATTGGGATTGTGTACAGTGGGAGTGAACGGGAAGGGGTTTGATCCATTGGGATTGTGTACAATGGGAGTGAACGGGAAGGGGTTTGGGTCCATTGGGATTGTGTACAATGGGAGTGAATGGGAAGGGGTTTGATCCATTGGGATTGTGTACAATGGGAGTGAACGGGAAGGGGTTTGATCCATTGGGATTGTGTACAGTGGGAGTGAACGGGAAGGGGTTTGATCCATTGGGATTGTGTACAATGGGAGTGAACGGGAAGGGGTTTGGGTCCATTGGGATTGTGTACAATGGGAGTGAATGGGAAGGGGTTTGATCCATTGGGATTGTGTACAATGGGAGTGAACGGGAAGGGGTTTGATCCATTGGGATTGTGTACAATGGGAGTGAACGGGAAGGGGTTTGATCCATTGGGATTGTGTACAATGGGAGTGAACGGGAAGGGGTTTGGGTCCATTGGGATTGTGTACAATGGGAGTGAACGGGAAAGGGGTTTGATCCATTGGGATTGTGTACAGCGGGAGTGAATGGGAAGGGGTTTAGGTCCATTGGGATTGTGTACAATGGGAGTGAACGGGAAAGGGTTTGATCCATTGGGATTGTGTACAATGGGAGTGAACGGGAAGGGGTTTGATCCATTGGGATTGTGTACAATGGGAGTGAACGGGAAGGGGTTTGATCCATTGGGATTGTGTACAATGGGAGTGAATGGGAAGGGGTTTGGGTCCATTGGGATTGTGTACAATGGGAGTGAACGGGAAAGGGTTTGATCCATTGGGATTGTGTACAATGGGAGTGAACGGGAAGGGGTTTGATCCATTGGGATTGTGTACAATGGGAGTGAACGGGAAGGGGTTTGATCCATTGGGATTGTGTACAATGGGAGTGAACGGGAAGGGGTTTGATCCATTGGGATTGTGTGCAATGGGAGTGAACGGGAAGGGGTTTGATCCATTGGGATTGTGTACAATGGGAGTGAACGGGAAGGGGTTTGATCCATTGGGATTGTGTACAATGGGAGTGAACGGGAAGGGGTTTGGGTCCATTGGGATTGTGTACAATGGGAGTGAATGGGAAGGGGTTTGGGTCCATTGGGATTGTGTACAATGGGAGTGAACGGGAAGGGGTTTGATCCATTGGGATTGTGTACAATGGGAGTGAATGGGAACGGGTTTGATCCATTGGGATTGTGTACAATGGGAGTGAATGGGAAAGGGTTTGATCCATTGGGATTGTGTACAATGGGAGTGAATGGGAAAGGGTTTGATCCATTGGGATTGTGTACAATGGGAGTGAACGGGAAGGGGTTTCATCCATTGGGATTGTGCACAGTGGGAGTGAACGGGAAGGGGTTTGATCCATTGGGATTGTGTACAATGGGAGTGATCGGGAAGGGGTTTGATCCATTGAGATTGTGTACAGTGGGAGTGAACGGGAAGGGATTTGATCCATTGGGATTGTGTACAATGGGAGTGAACGGGAAGGGGTTTGATCCATTGGGATTGTGTACAATGGGAGTGAATGGGAAGGGGTTGGATCCATTGGGAATGTGGACAATGGGAGTGATCGGGAAGGGGTTTGATCCATTGGGATTGTGTACAATGGGTGTGAACAGGAAGGGGTTTGATCCATTGGGATTGTGTACAATGGGAGTGAATGGGAAGGGGTTGGATCCATTGGGAATGTGGACAATGGGAGTGAACGGGAAGGGGTTTTATCCATTGGGATTGTGTACAAAGGGAGTGAACGGGAAGGGGTTTGGGTCCATTGGGATTGTGTACAATGGGAGTGAATGGGAAGGGGTTTGATCCATTGGGATTGTGTACAATGGGGGTGAACGGGAAGGGGTTTGAGCCATTGGGATTGTGTACAGTGGGAGTGAACGGGAAGGGGTTTGATCCATTGGGATTGTGTACAATGGGTGTGAACGGGAAGGGGTTTGATCCATTGGGATTGTGTACAATGGGAGTGAATGGGAAGGGGTTTGATCCATTGGGATTGTGTACAATGGGGGTGAACGGGAAGGGGTTTGAGCCATTGGGATTGTGTAGAGTGGGAGTGAACGGGAAGGGGTTTGATCCATTGGGATTGTGTACAATGGGTGTGAACGGGAATGGGTTTGGGTCCATTGGGATTGTGGACAATGCGAGTGAATGGGGAGGGTTTTGGGTCCATTGGGATTGTGTACAATGGGAGTGAACGGGAAGGGGTTTGTGTCCATTGGGATTGTGTACAGTGGGAGTGAACGGGATGGGGTTTGATCCATTGGGATTGTGTACAATGGGAGTGAACGGGAATGGGTTTGGGCCCATTGGGATTGTGTACAATGGGAGTGAATGGGAAGGGGTTTGATCCATTGGGATTGTGTACAATGGGAGTGAATGGGAAGGGGTTTGATCCATTGGGATTGTGTACAATGGGAGTGAACGGGAAGGTGTTTGATCCATTGGGATTGTGTACAATGGGAGTGAACGGGAAGGGGTTTGATCCATTGGGATTGTGTACAGTGGGAGTGAACGGGAAGGGGTTTGATCCATTGGGATTGTGTACAATGGGTGTGAACGGGAAGGGGTTTGATCCATTGGGATTGTGTACAATGGGAGTGAATGGGAAGGGGTTTGATCCATTGGGATTGTGTACAATGGGGGTGAACGGGAAGGGGTTTGAGCCATTGGGATTGTGTACAGTGGGAGTGAACGGGAAGGGGTTTGATCCATTGGGATTGTGTACAATGGGAGTGAACGGGAATGGGTTTGGGTCCATTGGGATTGTGGACAATGGGAGTGAATGGGGAGGGTTTTGGGTCCATTGGGATTGTGTACAATGGGAGTGAACGGGAAGGGGTTTGTGTCCATTGGGATTGTGTACAGTGGGAGTGAACGGGATGGGGTTTGATCCATTGGGATTGTGTACAATGGGAGTGAACGGGAATGGGTTTGGGCCCATTGGGATTGTGTACAATGGGAGTGAATGGGAAGGGGTTTGATCCATTGGGATTGTGTACAATGGGAGTGAATGGGAAGGGGTTTGATCCATTGGGATTGTGTACAATGGGAGTGAACGGGAAGGGGTTTGATCCATTGGGATTGTGTACAATGGGAGTGAGCGGGAAGGGGTTTGATCCATTGGGATTGTGTACAATGGGAGTGAACGGGAAGGGGTTTGATCCATTGGGATTGTGTACAATGGGAGTGAACGGGAAGGGGTTTGATCCATTGGGATTGTGTACAATGGGAGTGAACGGGAAGGGGTTTGATCCATTGGGATTGTGTACAATGGGAGTGAACGGGAAGGGGTTTGATCCATTGGGATTGTGTACAATGGGAGTGAACGGGAAGGGGTTTGATCCATTGGGATTGTGTACAATGGGAGTGAACGGGAAGGGGTTTGGGTCCATTGGGATTGTGTACAATGGGAGTGAATGGGAAGGGGTTTGATCCATTGGGATTGTGTACAATGGGAGTGAACGGGAAAGGGTTTCATCCATTGGGATTGTGCACAGTGGGAGTGAACGGGAAGGGGTTTGATCCATTGGGATTGTGTACAATGGGAGTGATCGGGAAGGGGTTTGATCCATTGAGATTGTGTACAGTGGGAGTGAACGGGAAGGGATTTGATCCATTGGGATTGTGTACAATGGGAGTGAATGGGAAGGGGTTGGATCCATTGGGAATGTGGACAATGGGAGTGATCGGGAAGGGGTTTGATCCATTGGGATTGTGTACAATGGGTGTGAACAGGAAGGGGTTTGATCCATTGGGATTGTGTACAATGGGAGTGAATGGGAAGGGGTTGGATCCATTGGGAATGTGGACAATGGGAGTGAACGGGAAGGGGTTTTATCCATTGGGATTGTGTACAAAGGGAGTGAACGGGAAGGGGTTTGGGTCCATTGGGATTGTGTACAATGGGAGTGAATGGGAAGGGGTTTGATCCATTGGGATTGTGTACAATGGGGGTGAACGGGAAGGGGTTTGAGCCATTGGGATTGTGTACAGTGGGAGTGAACGGGAAGGGGTTTGATCCATTGGGATTGTGTACAATGGGTGTGAACGGGAAGGGGTTTGATCCATTGGGATTGTGTACAATGGGAGTGAATGGGAAGGGGTTTGATCCATTGGGATTGTGTACAATGGGGGTGAACGGGAAGGGGTTTGAGCCATTGGGATTGTGTACAGTGGGAGTGAACGGGAAGGGGTTTGATCCATTGGGATTGTGTACAATGGGAGTGAACGGGAATGGGTTTGGGTCCATTGGGATTGTGGACAATGGGAGTGAATGGGGAGGGTTTTGGGTCCATTGGGATTGTGTACAATGGGAGTGAACGGGAAGGGGTTTGTGTCCATTGGGATTGTGTACAGTGGGAGTGAACGGGATGGGGTTTGATCCATTGGGATTGTGTACAATGGGAGTGAACGGGAATGGGTTTGGGCCCATTGGGATTGTGTACAATGGGAGTGAATGGGAAGGGGTTTGATCCATTGGGATTGTGTACAATGGGAGTGAAAGGGAAGGGGTTTGATCCATTGGGATTGTGTACAATGGGAGTGAACGGGAAGGGGTTTGATCCATTGGGATTGTGTACAATGGGAGTGAACGGGAAGGGGTTTGATCCATTGGGATTGTGTACAATGGGAGTGAACGGGAAGGGGTTTGATCCATTGGGATTGTGTACAATGGGAGTGAACGGGAAGGGGTTTGATCCATTGGGATTGTGTACAATGGGAGTGAACGGGAAGGGGTTTGATCCATTGGGATTGTGTACAATGGGAGTGAACGGGAAGGGGTTTGATCCATTGGGATTGTGTACAATGGGAGTGAACGGGAAGGGGTTTGATCCATTGGGATTGTGTACAATGGGAGTGAACGGGAAGGGGTTTGGGTCCATTGGGATTGTGTACAATGGGAGTGAATGGGAAGGGGTTTGATCCATTGGGATTGTGTACAATGGGAGTGAACGGGAAGGGGTTTGATCCATTGGGATTGTGTACAATGGGAGTGAACGGGAAGGGGTTTGATCCATTGGGATTGTGTACAGCGGGAGTGAATGGGAAGGGGTTTGATCCATTGGGATTGTGTACAATGGGAGTGAACGGGAAGGGGTTTGATCCATTGGGATTGTGTACAATGGGAGTGAACGGGAAGGGGTTTGGGTCCATTGGGATTGTGTACAGTGGGAGTGAACGGGAAGGGGTTTGATCCATTGGGATTGTGTACAATGGGAGTGAACGGGAAGGGGTTTGGGTCCATTGGGATTGTGTACAATGGGAGTGAATGGGAAGGGGTTTGATCCATTGGGATTGTGTACAATGGGAGTGAACGGGAAGGGGTTTGATCCATTGGGATTGTGTACAGTGGGAGTGAACGGGAAGGGGTTTGATCCATTGGGATTGTGTACAATGGGAGTGAACGGGAAGGGGTTTGGGTCCATTGGGATTGTGTACAATGGGAGTGAATGGGAAGGGGTTTGATCCATTGGGATTGTGTACAATGGGAGTGAACGAGAAGGGGTTTGATCCATTGGGATTGTGTACAATGGGAGTGAACGGGAAGGGGTTTGATCCATTGGGATTGTGTACAATGGGAGTGAACGGGAAGGGGTTTGGGTCCATTGGGATTGTGTACAATGGGAGTGAACGGGAAAGGGGTTTGATCCATTGGGATTGTGTACAGCGGGAGTGAATGGGAAGGGGTTTGGGTCCATTGGGATTGTGTACAATGGGAGTGAACGGGAAAGGGTTTGATCCATTGGGATTGTGTACAATGGGAGTGAACGGGAAGGGGTTTGATCCATTGGGATTGTGTACAATGGGAGTGAACGGGAAGGGGTTTGATCCATTGGGATTGTGTACAATGGGAGTGAATGGGAAGGGGTTTGGGTCCATTGGGATTGTGTACAATGGGAGTGAACGGGAAAGGGTTTGATCCATTGGGATTGTGTACAATGGGAGTGAACGGGAAGGGGTTTGATCCATTGGGATTGTGTACAATGGGAGTGAACGGGAAGGGGTTTGATCCATTGGGATTGTGTACAATGGGAGTGAACGGGAAGGGGTTTGATCCATTGGGATTGTGTGCAATGGGAGTGAACGGGAAGGGGTTTGATCCATTGGGATTGTGTACAATGGGAGTGAACGGGAAGGGGTTTGATCCATTGGGATTGTGTACAATGGGAGTGAACGGGAAGGGGTTTGGGTCCATTGGGATTGTGTACAATGGGAGTGAATGGGAAGGGGTTTGGGTCCATTGGGATTGTGTACAATGGGAGTGAACGGGAAGGGGTTTGATCCATTGGGATTGTGTACAATGGGAGTGAATGGGAACGGGTTTGATCCATTGGGATTGTGTACAATGGGAGTGAATGGGAAAGGGTTTGATCCATTGGGATTGTGTACAATGGGAGTGAATGGGAAAGGGTTTGATCCATTGGGATTGTGTACAATGGGAGTGAACGGGAAGGGGTTTGATCCATTGGGATTGTGTACAGCGGGAGTGAATGGGAAGGGGTTTGATCCATTGGGATTGTGTACAATGGGAGTGAACGGGAAGGGGTTTGATCCATTGGGATTGTGTACAATGGGAGTGAATGGGAATGGGTTTGATCCATTGGGATTGTGGACAATGGGAGTGAACGGGAAGGGGTTTGATCCATTGGGATTGGGTACAATGGGAGTGAATGGGAAGGGGTTTGATCCATTGGAATTGTGTACAATGGGAGTGAACGGGAATGGGTTTGGGCCCATTGGGATTGTGTACAATGGGAGTGAACGGGAAGGGGTTTGGGTCCATTGGGATTGTGGACAATGGGAGTGAATGGGGAGGGTTTTGGGTCCATTGGGATTGTGTACAATGAGAGTGAACGGGAAGGGGTTTGGGTCCATTTGGATTGTGGACAATGGGAGTGAATGGGGAGGGTTTTGGGTCCATTGGGATTGTGTACAATGAGAGTGAACGGGAAGGGGTTTGGGTCCATTTGGATTGTGTATATTGGGAGTGAACGGGAAGCGGTTTGGGTCCATTAGGATTGTGTACAGTGGGAGTGAATGGGAAGGGGTTTGATCCATTGGGATTGTGTACAATGGGAGTGAACGGGAAGGGGCTTGATCCATTTGGATTGTGCACAATGGGAGTGAATGGGGAGGGTTTGATCCATTGGGATTGTGTATAATGGGAGTGAATGGGAAGGGGTTTGTGTCCATTGGGATTGTGTATATTGGGAGTGAACGGGAAGGGGTTTAGCTCCTTTGGGATTGTGCACAATGGGAGTGAACGGGAAGGGGTTTGGGTCCATTGGGATTGTGTACAGTGGGAGTGAATGGGAAGGGATTTGATCCATTGGGATTGTGGAGAATGGGAGAGAACGGGAAGGAGTGACATTTTTGCTCCTGTAATAGTGGCAGTGGGATCTCTGGCAGCCACTGTACAGTCAGCCGGGGCAGTGGTTGAATATGCTACCTGGAAGACAATCCCTCCGACAGTGCAGCGCTCACTCACTGCTAACACTGGGAGTGCTGGCTTGAAACCTGTGCTTGGGTTTTGGAGAGGAGGTCACACACGTGTCTTCCAGGCTGAGCCAAGCCAGACACAAGGCTGAGGAAGCGGATGTCCGAAGGGAAGAGGAATGTGGGGGGATATTTCCTTTATTTGCGATTGACATTTGTCCCCGTTTTCTCTTCCTCCAAGGCGCCTGGATCACACACCAGCAGCATTGAGGTCGGAGCAGTCCAGGCTGTGGACTATGTGAGCAATGGGGCCGTCACTGTTCACTGCCCAGCCGACAGCAGTAGCTACGGGGTGAGGCTATACATTGTTAAGCTTTTCTCTTTGACCCTACCTGCACTGTCCAGCTTTGCGTCAACCATTCATATTGGTGGATTGAAATTTAGAAAAGACAACATTTTTCATTTCATCGGTGAATGGGTAACTGGCCCAGGGAGATTGGGAATGAGTGGGAAATGGGGTTCCATCCATTGGGATTGTGTACAATGGGAGTGAATGGGAAGGGGTTTGATCCATTGGGATTGTGTACAGTGGGAGTGAACGGGAAGGGGTTTGATCCATTTGGATTGTGTACAATGGGAGTGAATGGGAAGGGGTTCGATCCATTGGGATTGTGGACAATGGGAGTGAAGGGAAGGGGTTTGATCCATTGGGATTGTGTACAATGGGAGTGAATGGGAAGGGGTTTGGGTCCATTGGGATTGTGTACAGTGGGAGTGAACGGGAAGGGGTTTGATCCATTGTGATTGTGTACAATGGGAGTGAACGGGAAGGGGTTTGATCCATTGGGATTGTGTACAGTGGGAGTGAACGGGAAGGGGTTTGATCCACTGGGATTGTGTACAATGGGAGTGAATGGGAAGGGGTTTGATCCATTGGGATTGTGTACAATGGGAGTGAACGGGAAGGGGTTTGATCCATTGGGATTGTGTACAGTGGGAGTGAACGGGAAGGGGTTTGATCCACTGGGATTGTGTACAATGGGAGTGAATGGGAAGGGGTTTGATCCATTGGGATTGTGTACAGTGGGAGTGAACGGGAAGTGGTTTGATCCATTGTGATTGTGTACAGTGGGAGTGAACGGGAAGAGGTTTGGGTCCATTGGGATTGTGGACAATGGGAGTGATTGGGAAGGGGATGTGATCCATTGGGATTGTGTACAATGGGAGTGAGTGGGAAGGGGGTTTCATCCATTGGGATTGTGTACAATGGGAGTGAACGGGATGGGGTTTGATCCATTGGGATTGTGGACAATGGGAGTGAATGGGAAGGGGTTTGATCCATTGGGATTGTGTACAATGGGAGTGAACGGGAAGGTGTTTGATCCATTGGGATTGTGTACAATGGGAGTGAATGGGAAGGGTTTTGATCCATTGAGATTGTGTACAATGGAAGTGAATGGGAAGAAGCTTGGATCCATTGGGATTGTGGATAGTGGGAGTGAACGGGAAGGGGTTTGATCCATTGGGATTGTGTACAATTGGAGTGAAGGGAAAGGGGGTTTGATCCATTGGGATTGTGTACAATGGGAGTGAATGGGAAGGAGATTGGATCCATTGGGATTGTGTACAATGGGAGTAAACGGGAAGGGGTTTGATCCATTGGGATTGTGTACAATGGGAGTGATCGGGATGGGGTTTGATCCATTGAGATCGTGGATAATGGGAGTGAATGGGAAGGGCTTTGATACATTGGGATTGTGGACAATGGGAGTGAATGGGAAGGGGTTTGGGTCCATTGAGATTGTGGACAATGGGAGTGAGTGGGAAGGGGTTTGGGTCCATTGGGATTGTGGACAATGGGAGTGAACGGGAAGGGGTTTGATCCATTGGGATTGTGTACAATGGGAGTGAATGGGAAGGGGTTCGATCCATTGGGATTGTGTACAATGGGAGTGAACGGGATGGGGTTTGATCCATTGTGATTGTGTACAATGGGAGTGATCGGGATGGGGTTTGATCCATTGGGATTGTGGATAATGGGAGTGAATGGGAAGGGCTTTGATACATTGGGATTGAGGATAATGGGAGTGAATGGGAAGGGCTTTGATACATTGGGATTGTGGATAATGGGAGTGAATGGGAAGGGGTTTGGGTCCATTGGGATTGTGGACAATGGGAGTGAATGGGAAGGGGTTTGATCCATTGGGATTGTGTACAATGGGAGTGAACGGGATGGGGTTTGATCCATTGGGATTGTGTACAATGGGAGTGAATGGGAAGGGGTTTGATCCATTGGGATTGTGTACAATGGGAGTGAATGGGAAGGGGTTTGATCCATTGGGATTGTGGACAATGGGAGTGAATGGGAAGGGGTTTGTGTCAATTGGGATTGTGTACAATGGGAGTGAATGGGGAGGGTTTGATCCATTGGGATTGTGTACAATGGGAGTGAATGGGAAGGGGTTTGTGTCCATTGGGATTGTGTATATTGGGAGTGAACGGGAAGGGGTTTGATCCATTGGGATTGTGGACAATGGGAGTGAATGGGAAGGGGTTTGTGTCAATTGGGATTGTGGACAATTGGAGTGAACGGGAAGGTGTTTGATCCATTGGGATTGTGGACAATGGGAGTGAACGGGAAGGGGTTTGATCCATTGGGATTGTGTACAATGGGAGTGAATGGGAAGGGGTTTGATCCATTGAGATTGTGTACAATGGAAGTGAATGGGAAGCAGATTGGATCCTTTGGGATTGTGGATAATGGGAGTGAACGGGAAGGTGTTTGATCCATTGGGATTGTGTACAATGGGAGTGAATGGAAAGGGGGTTTGGGTCCATTGGGATTGTGAACAATGGGAGTGAATGGGAAGGGGTTTGGGTCCATTGGGATAGTGTACAATGGGAGTGAATGGGAAGGGGTTTGATCCATTGGGATTGTGGACAATGGGAGTGAACGGGAAGGGGTTTGATCCATTGGGATTGTGTACAATGGGAGTGAATGGGAACGGGTTTGATCCATTGGGATTGTGAACAATGGGAGTGAACGGGAAGGGGTTTGATCCATTGGGATTGTGGACAATGGGAATGAATGGGAAGGGGTTTGATCCATTGGGATTGTGTACAATGGGAGTGATGGGGATGGAGTTTGATCCATTGGGATTGTGGATAATGGGAGTGAATGGGGAGGGTTTTGGGTTCATTGGGATTGTGTACAATGGGAGTGAACGGGAAGGGGTTTGATCCATTGGGATTGTGTACACAGGGAGTGAACGGGAAGGTGTTTGATCCAATGGGATTGTGTGCAATGGGAGTGAACGGGAAGGGGTTTGGGTCAATTGGGATTGTGCACAATGGGAGTGAATGGGAAGGAGTTTGATCCATTGGGATTGTGTACAATGGGAGTGAACGGGAATGGGGTTTCATCCATTGGGATTGTGTACAATGGGAGTGAAGGGAAAGGGGGTTTGATCCATTGGGATTGTGTACAATGGGAGTGAATGGGAAGGAGATTGGATCCATTGGGATTGTGTACAATGGGAGTGAACGGGAAGGGGTTTGATCCATTGGGATTGTGTACAATGGGAGTGATCTGGATGGGGTTTGATCCATTGGGATTGTGGATAATGGGAGTGAATGGGAAGGGCTTTGATACATTGGGATTGTGGACAATGGGAGTGAATGGGAAGGGGTTTGGGTCCATTGAGATTGTGGACAATGGGAGTGAGTGGGAAGGGGTTTGGGTCCATTGGGATTGTGGACAATGGGAGTGAACGGGAAGGGGTTTGATCCATTGCGATTGTGTACAATGGGAGTGAATGGGAAGGGGTTCGATCCATTGGGATTGTATACAATGGGAGTGAACGTGATGGGGTTTGATCCATTGGGATTGTGTACAATGGGAGTGATCGGGATGGGGTTTGATCCATTGGGATTGTGGATAATGGGAGTGAATGGGAAGGGCTTTGATACATTGGGATTGAGGACAATGGGAGTGAATGGGAAGGGCTTTGATACATTGGGATTGTGGATAATGGGAGTGAATGGGAAGGGGTTTGGGTCCATTGGGATTGTGGACAATGGGAGTGAATGGGAAGGGGTTTGATCCATTGGGATTGTGTACAATGGGAGTGAATGGGAAGGGGTTTGATCCATTGGGATTGTGTACAATGGGAGTGAATGGGAAGGGGTTTGATCCATTGGGATTGTGTACAATGGGAGTGAATGGGAAGGGATTTGATCCATTGGGATTGTGGACAATGGGAGTGAATGGGAAGGGGTTTGTGTCAATTGGGATTGTGTACAATGGGAGTGAATGGGAAGGGGTTTGATCCATTGAGATTGTGTGCAATGGAAGTGAATGGGAAGCAGATTGGATCCTTTGGGATTGTGGATAATGGGAGTGAACGGGAAGGTGTTTGATCCATTGGGATTGTGTACAATGGGAGTGAATGGAAAGGGGGTTTGATCCATTGGGATTGTGAACAATGGGAGTGAATGGGAAGGGGTTTGGGTCCATTGGGATTGTGGACAATGGGAGTGAACGGGAAGGGGTTTGATCCATTGGGATTGTGTACAATTGGGAGTGAACGGGAAGGGGTTTGATCCATTGGGATTGTGGACAATGGGAATGAATGGGAAGGGGTTTGATCCATTGGGATTGTGGATAATGGGAGTGAATGGGAAGGGGTTTGGGTCCATTGGGATTGTGGACAATGGGAGTGAATGGGAAGGGGTTTGATCCATTGGGATTGTGTACAATGGGAGTGAATGGGAAGGGGTTTGATCCATTGGGATTGTGTACAATGGGAGTGAATGGGAAGGGGTTTGATCCTTTGGGATTGTGTACAATGGGAGTGAATGGGAAGGGGTTTGATCCATTGGGATTGTGGACAATGGGAGTGAATGGGAAGGGGTTTGTGTCAATTGGGATTGTGTACAATGGGAGTGAATGGGGAGGGTTTGATGCATTGGGATTGTGTACAATGGGAGTGAATGGGAAGGGGTTTGTGTCCATTGGGATTGTGCATATTGGGAGTGAACGGGAAGGGGTTTGATCCATTGGGATTGTGGACAATGAGAGTGAATGGGAAGGGGTTTGTGTCAATTGGGATTGTGGACAATTGGAGTGAACGGGAAGGTGTTTGATCCATTGTGATTGTGTACAATGGGAGTGAACGGGAATTGGTTTGATCCATTGGGATTGTGTACAATGGGAGTGAATGGGAAGGGGTTTGATCCATTGAGATTGTGTGCAATGGAAGTGAATGGGAAGCAGATTGGATCCTTTGGGATTGTGGATAATGGGAGTGAACGGGAAGGTGTTTGATCCATTGGGATTGTGTACAATGGGAGTGAATGGAAAGGGGGTTTGATCCATTGGGATTGTGAACAATGGGAGTGAATGGGAAGGGGTTTGGGTCCATTGGGATTGTGGACAATGGGAGTGAACGGGAAGGGGTTTGATCCATTGGGATTGTGTACAATTGGGAGTGAACGGGAAGGGGTTTGATCCATTGGGATTGTGGACAATGGGAATGAATGGGAAGGGGTTTGATCCATTGGGATTGTGTACAATGGGAGTGATGGGGATGGAGTTTGATCCATTGGGATTGTGGATAATGGGAGTGAATGGGGAGGGTTTTGGGTCCATTGGGATTGTGTACAATGGGAGTGAACTGGAAGGGGTTTGAATCATTGGGATTGTGTACACAGGGAGTGAACGGGAAGGTGTTTGATCCATTGGGATTGTGTGCAATGGGAGTGAACGGGAAGGGGATTGGGTCAATTGGGATTGTGTACAATGGGAGTGAATGGGAAGGAGTTTGATCCATTGGGATTGTGTACAATGGGAGTGAACGGGAAGGGGGTTTCATCCTTTGGGATTGTGTACAATGGGAGTGAACGGGATGGGGTTTGATCCATTGGGTTTGTGGACTATGGGAGTGAACGGGAAGGGCTTTGATCCATCCATTGGGATTGAGGACAATGGGAGTGAAAGGGAAGGAGTTTGATCCATTGGGATTGTGTACAGTGGGAGTGAATGGGAAGGGGTTTGGGTCCATTTGGATTGTGTATAATGGGAGTGAACGGGAAGGGGTTTGATCCATTGGGATTGTGTTACATGGGAGTGAATGGGGTGGGGTTTGATCCATTGGGATTGTGTACAATGGGAGTGAATGGGAAGGGGTTTGATCCATTGGGATTGTGTACAGTGAATGGGAAGTGGTTTGGGTCCATTGGGATTGTGTACAGTGAATGGGAAGGGGTTTGGCTCCATTGGGATTGTGTACAGTGAATGGGAAGGGGTTTGGGGCCATCGGAATTGTGTAAGTGAATGGAAAGGGGTTTGGGTCCATTGAGATTGTGTACAGTGAATGGGAAGTGGTTTGGGTCCATTGGGATTGTGTACAGTAAATGGGAAGGGGTTTGGGTCGATTGGGATTGTGTACAGTGAATGGGAAGGGGTTTGGATCCATTGGGATTGTGTACAGTGAATGGGAAGGGGTTTGGCTCCATTGGGATTGTGTACAGTGAATGGGAAGGGGTTTGGGGCCATTGGAATTGTGTATAGTGAATGGGAAGGGGTTTGGATCCATTGGGATTGTGTACAATGAATGGGAAGGGGTTTGGGTCCATTGGGATTGTGTACAGTGAATGGGAAGGGGTTTGGGGCCATTGGAATTGTGTATAGTGAATGGGAAGGGGTTTGGATCCATTGGGATTGTGTACAATGAATGGGAAGGGGTTTGGGTCCATTGGGATTGTGTACAGTGAATGGGAAGGGGTTTGGGGCCATTGGAATTGTGTATAGTGAATGGGAAGGGGTTTGGGTCCATTGGGATTGTGTACAGTGGGAGTCAATTGGGAGGGGGTTTGATCCATTGGGATTGTGTACACTCAATGGGAAAGGGTCCGGGTCCATTGGGATTGTGTACAGTGAATGGGGAGGGGGTTCAATCCATTGGGATTGTGTACAGTGAATGGGAAGGGGTTTGAATCCATTGGGATTGTGCACAGTGAATTGTAAGGGGTTTGGGTCCATTGGGATTGTGTACAGTGAATGGGGAGGGAGTTTGATCCATTGGGATTGTGCACAGTGAATTGTAAGGGGTTTGGGTCCATTGGGATTGTGTACAGTAAATGGGAAGGGGTTTGTGTCCATTGGGTTGTGCACAGTGAATGGGAAGGGGTTTGGGTCCATTGGGATTGTGTACAGTGAATGGGAAGGGGTTTGGGTCCATTGGGATTGTGTACAGTGAATGTGGAGGGGGTTTGATCCATTGGGATTGTGCACAGTGAATGGGAAGGGGTTTGGGTCCATTGGGATTGTGTACAGTGAATGGGAAGGGGTTTGGGTCCATTGGGATTGTGCACAGTGAATGGGAAGGGGTTTGGCTCCATTGGGATTGTGGACAGTGAATGGGAAGGGGTTTGGGTCCATTGGGATTGTGTACAGTTAATGGGGAGGGGGTTTGTGTCCATTGGGTTGTGCACAGTGAATGAGAAGGCGTTTGGGTCCATTGGGATTGTGTACAGAGAATGGGAAGGGGTTTGGGTCCATTGGGATTGGTTACAGTGAATGGGGAGGGTGTTTGATCCATTGGGATTGCGTACAGTGAATGGGGAGGGGGTTTGCGTCCATTGGGATTGTGCACAGTGAATTGTAAGGGGTTTGGGTCCATTGGGATTGTGTACAGAGAATGGGAAGGGGTTTGGGTCCATTGGGATTGTGTACAATGAATGGGGAGGGGGTTTGATCCATTGGGATTGTGTACAGTGAATGGGAAGCGGTTTGGCTCCATTGGGTTGTGCACAGTGAATCAGAAGGCGTTTGGGTCCATTGGGATTGTGTACAGAGAATGGGAAGGGGTTTGGGCCCATTGGGATTGTGTACAATGAATGGGGAGGGGGTTTGATCCATTGGGATTGTGTACAGTGAATGGGAAGCGGGTTGGCTCCATTGGGATTGTGTACAGTGAATGGGGAGGGGGCTTGATCCATTGGGATTGTGTACAGTGAATGGGAAGGGGTTTGGGTCCATTGGGATTGTGCACAGTGAATGGGAAGGGGTTTGACTCCATTGGGATTGTGTACAGTGAATGGGAAGGGGTTTGGGTCCATTGGGATTGTGTACAGTGAATGGGAAGGGGTTTGGGTCCATTGGGATTGTGTACAGTGAATGGGACGGGGTTTGACTCCATTGGGATTGTTCACAGTGAATGAGAAGGTTTTTAGGTCCATTGGGATTGGTTACAGTGAATGGGGAGGGTGTTTGATCCATTGGGATTGCGTACAGTGAATGGGGAGGGGGTTTGCGTCCATTGGGATTGTGCACAGTGAATTGTAAGGGGTTTGGGTCCATTGGGATTGTGTACAGTGAATGGGGAGGGGGTTTGATCCATTGGGATTGTGTACAGTGAATGGGAAGGGGTTTGGGTCCATTGGGATTGTGCACAGTGAATGAGAAGGGGTTTGGCTCCATTGGGATTGTTTCCAGTGAATGGGAAGGGGTTTGGGTCCATTGGGATTGTGTACAATGGGAGTGATGGGGATGGAGTTTGATCCATTGGGATTGTGGATAATGGGAGTGAATGGGGAGGGTTTTGGGTCCATTGGGATTGTGTACAATGGGAGTGAACGGGAAGGGGTTTGATCCATTGGGATTGTGTACACAGGGAGTGAACGGGAAGGTGTTTGATCCATTGGGATTGTGTGCAATGGGAGTGAACGGGAAGGGGTTTGGGTCAATTGGGATTGTGTACAATGGGAGTGAATGGGAAGGAGTTTGGTCCATTGGGATTGTGTACAATGGGAGTGAACGGAAAGGGGGTTTCATCCATTGGGATTGTGTACAATGGGAGTGAAGGGAAAGGGGGTTTGATCCATTGGGATTGTGTACAATGGGAGTGAATGGGAAGGAGATTGGATCCATTGGGATTGTGTACAATGGGAGTGAACGGGAAGGGGTTTGATCCATTGGGATTGTGTACAATGGGAGTGATCGGGATGGGGTTTGATCCATTGGGATTGTGGATAATGGGAGTGAATGGGAAGGGCTTTGATACATTGGGATTGTGGACAATGGGAGTGAATGGGAAGGGGTTTGGGTCCATTGAGATTGTGGACAATGGGAGTGAGTGGGAAGGGGTTTGGGTCCATTGGTATTGTGGACAATGGGAGTGAACGGGAAGGGGTTTGATCCATTGGGATTGTGTACAATGGGAGTGAATGGGAAGGGGTTCGATCCATTGGGATTGTGTACAATGGGAGTGAACGGGATGGGGTTTGATCCATTGGGATTGTGTACAATGGGAGTGATCGGGATGGGGTTTGATCCATTGGGATTGTGGATAATGGGAGTGAATGGGAAGGGCTTTGATACATTGGGATTGAGGACAATGGGAGTGAATGGGAAGGGCTTTGATACATTGGGATTGTGGATAATGGGAGTGAATGGGAAGGGGTTTGGGTCCATTGGGATTGTGGACAATGGGAGTGAATGGGAAGGAGTTTGATCCATTGGGATTGTGTACAATGGGAGTGAACGGGATGGGGTTTGATCCATTGGGATTGTGTACAATGGGAGTGAATGGGAAGCGGTTTGATCCATTGGGATTGTGTACAATGGGAGTGAATGGGAAGGGGTTTGATCCATTGGGATTGTGGACAATGGGAATGAATGGGAAGGGGTTTGTGTCAATTGGGATTGTGTACAATGGGAGTGAATGGGGAGGGTTTGATCCATTGGGATTGTGTACAATGGGAGTGAATGGGAAGGGGTTTGTGTCCTTTGGGATTGTGCATATTGGGAGTGAACGGGAAGGGGTTTGATCCATTGGGATTGTGGACAATGGGAGTGAATGGGAAAGGGTTTGTGTCAATTGGGATTGTGGACAATTGGAGTGAACGGGAAGGTGTTTGATCCATTGGGATTGTGTACAATGGGAGTGAACGGGAAGGGGTTTGATCCATTGGGATTGTGTACAATGGGAGTGAACGGGAAGGGGTTTGATCCATTGGGATTGTGGACAATGGGAGTGAACGGGAATTGGTTTGATCCATTGGGATTGTGTACAATGGGAGTGAATGGGAAGGGGTTTGATCCATTGAGATTGTGTACAATGGGAGTGAACGGGAAGGGGTTTGATCCATTGGGATTGTGTACACAGGGAGTGAACGGGAAGGTGTTTGATCCATTGGGATTGTGTGCAATGGGAGTGAACGGGAAGCAGATTGGATCCTTTGGGATTGTGGATAATGGGAGTGAACGGGAAGGTGTTTGATCCATTGGGATTGTGTACAATGGGAGTGAATGGAAAGGGGGTTTGGGTCCATTGGGATTGTGGACAATGGGAGTGAACGGGAATTGGTTTGATCCATTGGGATTGTGTACAGTGGGAGTGAATGGGAAGGGGTTTGATCCATTGAGATTGTGTGCAATGGAAGTGAACGGGAAGCAGATTGGATCCTTTGGGATTGTGGATAATGGGAGAGAACGGGAAGGTGTTTGATCCATTGGGATTGTGTACAATGGGAGTGAACGGGAAGGGGTTTGATCCATTGGGATTGTGGACAATGGGAATGAATGGGAAGGGGTTTGATCCATTGGGATTGTGTACAATGGGAGTGAATGGAAAGGGGGTTTGGGTCCATTGGGATTGTGGACAATGGGAGTGAACGGGAAGGGGTTTGATCCATTGGGATTGTGTACAATGGGAGTGAACGGGAAGGGGTTTGATCCATTGGGATTGTGGACAATGGGAATGAATGGGAAGGGGTTTGATCCATTGGGATTGTGTACAATGGGAGTGAACGGGAAGGGGTTTGATCCATTGGGATTGTGTACACAGGGAGTGAACGGGAAGGTTTTACATAGATTACATTACATAGATTACATAGAACATACAGTGCAGAAGGAGGCCATTCGGCCCATCGAGTCTGCACCGACCCACATTAATCCCTCACTTCCACCCTATCCCCGCAACCCAATAACCCCTCCCAACCCTTATGGACACTACGGGCAATTTTTTTTTAGCATGGCCAATCCACCTAACCTGCACGTCTTTGGACTGTGGGAGGAAACCGGAGCACCCGGAGGAAACCCACGCAGACACGGGGAGAACGTGCAGACTCCGCACAGACAGTGACCCAGCGGGGAATCGAACCTGGGACCCTGGCGCTGTGAAGCCACAGTGCTATCCACTTGTGCTACCGTGCTGCCCACAAGGTGTTTGATCCATTGGGATTGTGTGCAATGGGAGTGAACGGGAAGGGGTTTGGGTCAATTGGGATTGTGTACAATGGGAGTGAATGGGAAGGAGTTTGATCCATTGGGATTGTGTACAATGGGAGTGAACGGGAAGGGGGTTTCATCCATTGGGATTGTGTACAATGGGAGTGAACGGGATGGGGTTTGATCCATTGGGTTTGTGGACTATGGGAGTGAACGGGAAGGGCTTTGATCCATCCATTGGGATTGAGGACAATGGGAGTGAAAGGGAAGGAGTTTGATCCATTGGGATTGTGTACAGTGGGATGAATGGGAAGGGGTTTGGGTCCATTTGGATTGTGTATAATGGGAGTGAACGGGAAAGGGTTTGATCCATTGGGATTGTGTTACATGGGAGTGAATGGGGTGGGGTTTGATCCATTGGGATTGTGTACAATGGGAGTGAATGGGAAGGGGTTTGATCCATTGGGATTGTGTACAGTGAATGGGAAGTGGTTTGGGTCCATTGGGATTGTGTACAGTGAATGGGAAGGGGTTTGGCTCCATTGGGATTGTGTACAGTGAATGGGAAGGGGTTTGGGGCCATCGGAATTGTGTAAGTGAATGGAAAGGGGTTTGGGTCCATTGGGATTGTGTACAGTGAATGGGAAGGGGTTTGGATCCATTGGGATTGTGTACAGTGAATGGGAAGGGGTTTGGCTCCATTGGGATTGTGTACAGTGAATGGGAAGGGGTTTGGGGCCATTGGAATTGTGTATAGTGAATGGGAAGGGGTTTGGATCCATTGGGATTGTGTACATTGAATGGGAAGGGGTTTGGGTCCATTGGGATTGTGCACAGTGAATTGTAAGGGGTTTGGATCCATTGGGATTGTGTACAGTGAATGGGGAGGGAGTTTGATCCATTGGGATTGTGCACAGTGAATTGTAAGGGGTTTGGGTCCATTGGGATTGTGTACAGTAAATGGGAAGGGGTTTGTGTCCATTGGGTTGTGCACAGTGAATGGGAAGGGGTTTGGGTCCATTGGGATTGTGTACAGTGAATGGGAAGGGGTTTGGGTCCATTGGGATTGTGTACAGTGAATGGGGAGGGGGTTTGATCCATTGGGATAGTGCACAGTGAATGGGAAGGGGTTTGGGTCCATTGGGATTGTGTACAGTGAATGGGAAGGGGTTTGGGTCCATTGGGATTGTGCACAGTGAATGGGAAGGGGTTTGGCTCCATTGGGATTGTGGACAGTGAATGGGAAGGGGTTTGGGTCCATTGGGATTGTGTACAGTTAATGGGGAGGGGGTTTGTGTCCATTGGGTTGTGCACAGTGAATGAGAAGGCGTTTGGGTCCATTGGGATTGTGTACAGAGAATGGGAAGGGGTTTGGGTCCATTGGGATTGGTTACAGTGAATGGGGAGGGTGTTTGATCCATTGGGATTGCGTACAGTGAATGGGGAGGGGGTTTGCGTCCATTGGGATTGTGCACAGTGAATTGTAAGGGGTTTGGGTCCATTGGGATTGTGTACAGAGAATGGGAAGGGGTTTGGGTCCATTGGGATTGTGTACAATGAATGGGGAGGGGGTTTGATCCATTGGGATTGTGTACAGTGAATGGGAAGCGGTTTGGCTCCATTGGGTTGTGCACAGTGAATGAGAAGGCGTTTGGGTCCATTGGGATTGTGTACAGAGAATGGGAAGGGGTTTGGGTCCATTGGGATTGTGTACAATGAATGGGGAGGGGGTTTGATTCATTGGGATTGTGTACAGTGAATGGGAAGCGGTTTGGCTCCATTGGGATTGTGTACAGTGAATGGGGAGGGGGCTTGATCCATTGGGATTGTGTACAGTGAATGGGAAGGGGTTTGGGTCCATTGGGATTGTGCACAGTGAATGGGAAGGGGTTTGACTCCATTGGGATTGTGTACAGTGAATGGGAAGGGGTTTGGGTCCATTGGGATTGTGTACAGTGAATGGGAAGGGGTTTGGGTCCATTGGGATTGTGTACAGTGAACGGGAAGGGGTTTGATCCATTGGGATTGTGTACAATGGGAGTGAATGGGAAGGGGTTCGATCCATTGGGATTGTGTACAATGGGAGTGAACGGGATGGGGTTTGATCCATTGGGATTGTGTACAATGGGAGTGATCGGGATGGGGTTTGATCCATTGGGATTGTGGATAATGGGAGTGAATGGGAAGGGCTTTGATACATTGGGATTGAGGACAATGGGAGTGAATGGGAAGGGCTTTGATACATTGGGATTGTGGATAATGGGAGTGAATGGGAAGGGGTTTGGGTCCATTGGGATTGTGGACAATGGGAGTGAATGGGAAGGAGTTTGATCCATTGGGATTGTGTACAATGGGAGTGAACGGGATGGGGTTTGATCCATTGGGATTGTGTACAATGGGAGTGAATGGGAAGCGGTTTGATCCATTGGGATTGTGTACAATGGGAGTGAATGGGAAGGGGTTTGATCCATTGGGATTGTGGACAATGGGAGTGAATGGGAAGGGGTTTGTGTCAATTGGGATTGTGTACAATGGGAGTGAATGGGGAGGGTTTGATCCATTGGGATTGTGTACAATGGGAGTGAATGGGAAGGGGTTTGTGTCCTTTGGGATTGTGCATATTGGGAGTGAACGGGAAGGGGTTTGATCCATTGGGATTGTGGACAATGGGAGTGAATGGGAAAGGGTTTGTGTCAATTGGGATTGTGGACAATTGGAGTGAACGGGAAGGTGTTTGATCCATTGGGATTGTGTACAATGGGAGTGAACGGGAAGGGGTTTGATCCATTGGGATTGTGTACAATGGGAGTGAACGGGAAGGGGTTTGATCCATTGGGATTGTGGACAATGGGAGTGAACGGGAATTGGTTTGATCCATTGGGATTGTGTACAATGGGAGTGAATGGGAAGGGGTTTGATCCATTGAGATTGTGTACAATGGGAGTGAACGGGAAGGGGTTTGATCCATTGGGATTGTGTACACAGGGAGTGAACGGGAAGGTGTTTGATCCATTGGGATTGTGTGCAATGGGAGTGAACGGGAAGCAGATTGGATCCTTTGGGATTGTGGATAATGGGAGTGAACGGGAAGGTGTTTGATCCATTGGGATTGTGTACAATGGGAGTGAATGGAAAGGGGGTTTGGGTCCATTGGGATTGTGGACAATGGGAGTGAACGGGAATTGGTTTGATCCATTGGGATTGTGTACAGTGGGAGTGAATGGGAAGGGGTTTGATCCATTGAGATTGTGTGCAATGGAAGTGAACGGGAAGCAGATTGGATCCTTTGGGATTGTGGATAATGGGAGAGAACGGGAAGGTGTTTGATCCATTGGGATTGTGTACAATGGGAGTGAACGGGAAGGGGTTTGATCCATTGGGATTGTGGACAATGGGAATGAATGGGACGGGGTTTGATCCATTGGGATTGTGTACAATGGGAGTGAATGGAAAGGGGGTTTGGGTCCATTGGGATTGTGGACAATGGGAGTGAACGGGAAGGGGTTTGATCCATTGGGATTGTGTACAATGGGAGTGAACGGGAAGGGGTTTGATCCATTGGGATTGTGGACAATGGGAATGAATGGGAAGGGGTTTGATCCATTGGGATTGTGTACAATGGGAGTGAACGGGAAGGGGTTTGATCCATTGGGATTGTGTACACAGGGAGTGAACGGGAAGGTTTTACATAGATTACATTACATAGATTACATAGAACATACAGTGCAGAAGGAGGCCATTCGGCCCATCGAGTCTGCACCGACCCACATTAATCCCTCACTTCCACCCTATCCCCGCAACCCAATAACCCCTCCCAACCCTTATGGACACTACGGGCAATTTTTTTTTAGCATGGCCAATCCACCTAACCTGCACGTCTTTGGACTGTGGGAGGAAACCGGAGCACCCGGAGGAAACCCACGCAGACACGGGGAGAACGTGCAGACTCCGCACAGACAGTGACCCAGCGGGGAATCGAACCTGGGACCCTGGCGCTGTGAAGCCACAGTGCTATCCACTTGTGCTACCGTGCTGCCCACAAGGTGTTTGATCCATTGGGATTGTGTGCAATGGGAGTGAACGGGAAGGGGTTTGGGTCAATTGGGATTGTGTACAATGGGAGTGAATGGGAAGGAGTTTGATCCATTGGGATTGTGTACAATGGGAGTGAACGGGAAGGGGGTTTCATCCATTGGGATTGTGTACAATGGGAGTGAACGGGATGGGGTTTGATCCATTGGGTTTGTGGACTATGGGAGTGAACGGGAAGGGCTTTGATCCATCCATTGGGATTGAGGACAATGGGAGTGAAAGGGAAGGAGTTTGATCCATTGGGATTGTGTACAGTGGGATGAATGGGAAGGGGTTTGGGTCCATTTGGATTGTGTATAATGGGAGTGAACGGGAAAGGGTTTGATCCATTGGGATTGTGTTACATGGGAGTGAATGGGGTGGGGTTTGATCCATTGGGATTGTGTACAATGGGAGTGAATGGGAAGGGGTTTGATCCATTGGGATTGTGTACAGTGAATGGGAAGTGGTTTGGGTCCATTGGGATTGTGTACAGTGAATGGGAAGGGGTTTGGCTCCATTGGGATTGTGTACAGTGAATGGGAAGGGGTTTGGGGCCATCGGAATTGTGTAAGTGAATGGAAAGGGGTTTGGGTCCATTGGGATTGTGTACAGTGAATGGGAAGTGGTTTGGGTCCATTGGGATTGTGTCCAGTAAATGGAAAGGGGTTTGGGTCAATTGGGATTGTGTACAGTGAATGGGAAGGGGTTTGGATCCATTGGGATTGTGTACAGTGAATGGGAAGGGGTTTGGCTCCATTGGGATTGTGTACAGTGAATGGGAAGGGGTTTGGGGCCATTGGAATTGTGTATAGTGAATGGGAAGGGGTTTGGATCCATTGGGATTGTGTACATTGAATGGGAAGGGGTTTGGGTCCATTGGGATTGTGCACAGTGAATTGTAAGGGGTTTGGATCCATTGGGATTGTGTACAGTGAATGGGGAGGGAGTTTGATCCATTGGGATTGTGCACAGTGAATTGTAAGGGGTTTGGGTCCATTGGGATTGTGTACAGTAAATGGGAAGGGGTTTGTGTCCATTGGGTTGTGCACAGTGAATGGGAAGGGGTTTGGGTCCATTGGGATTGTGTACAGTGAATGGGAAGGGGTTTGGGTCCATTGGGATTGTGTACAGTGAATGGGGAGGGGGTTTGATCCATTGGGATAGTGCACAGTGAATGGGAAGGGGTTTGGGTCCATTGGGATTGTGTACAGTGAATGGGAAGGGGTTTGGGTCCATTGGGATTGTGCACAGTGAATGGGAAGGGGTTTGGCTCCATTGGGATTGTGGACAGTGAATGGGAAGGGGTTTGGGTCCATTGGGATTGTGTACAGTTAATGGGGAGGGGGTTTGTGTCCATTGGGTTGTGCACAGTGAATGAGAAGGCGTTTGGGTCCATTGGGATTGTGTACAGAGAATGGGAAGGGGTTTGGGTCCATTGGGATTGGTTACAGTGAATGGGGAGGGTGTTTGATCCATTGGGATTGCGTACAGTGAATGGGGAGGGGGTTTGCGTCCATTGGGATTGTGCACAGTGAATTGTAAGGGGTTTGGGTCCATTGGGATTGTGTACAGAGAATGGGAAGGGGTTTGGGTCCATTGGGATTGTGTACAATGAATGGGGAGGGGGTTTGATCCATTGGGATTGTGTACAGTGAATGGGAAGCGGTTTGGCTCCATTGGGTTGTGCACAGTGAATGAGAAGGCGTTTGGGTCCATTGGGATTGTGTACAGAGAATGGGAAGGGGTTTGGGTCCATTGGGATTGTGTACAATGAATGGGGAGGGGGTTTGATCCATTGGGATTGTGTACAGTGAATGGGAAGCGGTTTGGCTCCATTGGGATTGTGTACAGTGAATGGGGAGGGGGCTTGATCCATTGGGATTGTGTACAGTGAATGGGAAGGGGTTTGGGTCCATTGGGATTGTGCACAGTGAATGGGAAGGGGTTTGACTCCATTGGGATTGTGTACAGTGAATGGGAAGGGGTTTGGGTCCATTGGGATTGTGTACAGTGAATGGGAAGGGGTTTGGGTCCATTGGGATTGTGTACAGTGAATGGGACGGGGTTTGACTCCATTGGGATTGTTCACAGTGAATGAGAAGGTTTTTAGGTCCATTGGGATTGGTTACAGTGAATGGGGAGGGTGTTTGATCCATTGGGATTGCGTACAGTGAATGGGGAGGGGGTTTGCGTCCATTGGGATTGTGCACAGTGAATTGTAAGGGGTTTGGGTCCATTGGGATTGTGTACAGTGAATGGGGAGGGGGTTTGATCCATTGGGATTGTGTACAGTGAATGGGAAGGGGTTTGGGTCCATTGGGATTGTGCACAGTGAATGAGAAGGGGTTTGGCTCCATTGGGATTGTTTCCAGTGAATGGGAAGGGGTTTGGGTCCATTGGGATTGTGTACAATGGGAGTGATGGGGATGGAGTTTGATCCATTGGGATTGTGTACACAGGGAGTGAACGGGAAGGTGTTTGATCCATTGGGATTGTGTGCAATGGGAGTGAACGGGAAGGGGTTTGGGTCAATTGGGATTGTGTACAATGGGAGTGAATGGGAAGGAGTTTGGTCCATTGGGATTGTGTACAATGGGAGTGAACGGAAAGGGGGTTTCATCCATTGGGATTGTGTACAATGGGAGTGAAGGGAAAGGGGGTTTGATCCATTGGGATTGTGTACAATGGGAGTGAATGGGAAGGAGATTGGATCCATTGGGATTGTGTACAATGGGAGTGAACGGGAAGGGGTTTGATCCATTGGGATTGTGTACAATGGGAGTGATCGGGATGGGGTTTGATCCATTGGGATTGTGGATAATGGGAGTGAATGGGAAGGGCTTTGATACATTGGGATTGTGGACAATGGGAGTGAATGGGAAGGGGTTTGGGTCCATTGAGATTGTGGACAATGGGAGTGAGTGGGAAGGGGTTTGGGTCCATTGGTATTGTGGACAATGGGAGTGAACGGGAAGGGGTTTGATCCATTGGGATTGTGTACAATGGGAGTGAATGGGAAGGGGTTCGATCCATTGGGATTGTGTACAATGGGAGTGAACGGGATGGGGTTTGATCCATTGGGATTGAGTACAATGGGAGTGATCGGGATGGGGTTTGATCCATTGGGATTGTGGATAATGGGAGTGAATGGGAAGGGCTTTGATACATTGGGATTGAGGACAATGGGAGTGAATGGGAAGGGCTTTGATACATTGGGATTGTGGATAATGGGAGTGAATGGGAAGGGGTTTGGGTCCATTGGGATTGTGGACAATGGGAGTGAATGGGAAGGAGTTTGATCCATTGGGATTGTGTACAATGGGAGTGAACGGGATGGGGTTTGATCCATTGGGATTGTGTACAATGGGAGTGAATGGGAAGCGGTTTGATCCATTGGGATTGTGTACAATGGGAGTGAATGGGAAGGGGTTTGATCCATTGGGATTGTGGACAATGGGAGTGAATGGGAAGGGGTTTGTGTCAATTGGGATTGTGTACAATGGGAGTGAATGGGGAGGGTTTGATCCATTGGGATTGTGTACAATGGGAGTGAATGGGAAGGGGTTTGTGTCCATTGGGATTGTGCATATTGGGAGTGAACGGGAAGGGGTTTGATCCATTGGGATTGTGGACAATGGGAGTGAATGGGAAAGGGTTTGTGTCAATTGGGATTGTGGACAATTGGAGTGAACGGGAAGGTGTTTGATCCATTGGGATTGTGGACAATGGGAGTGAACGGGAATTGGTTTGATCCATTGGGATTGTGTACAATGGGAGTGAATGGGAAGGGGTTTGATCCATTGAGATTGTGTACAATGGGAGTGAACGGGAAGGGGTTTGATCCATTGGGATTGTGTACACAGGGAGTGAACGGGAAGGTGTTTGATCCATTGGGATTGTGTGCAATGGGAGTGAACGGGAAGCAGATTGGATCCTTTGGGATTGTGTACAATGGGAGTGAATGGGAAGGGGTTTGATCCATTGAGATTGTGTGCAATGGAAGTGAATGGGAAGCAGATTGGATCCTTTGGGATTGTGGATAATGGGAGTGAACGGGAAGGTGTTTGATCCATTGGGATTGTGTACAATGGGAGTGAATGGAAAGGGGGTTTGGGTCCATTGGGATTGTGGACAATGGGAGTGAACGGGAAGGGGTTTGATCCATTGGGATTGTGTACAATGGGAGTGAACGGGAAGGGGTTTGATCCATTGGGATTGTGGACAATGGGAATGAATGGGAAGGGGTTTGATCCATTGGGATTGTGTACAATGGGAGTGAACGGGAAGGGGTTTGATCCATTGGGATTGTGTACACAGGGAGTGAACGGGAAGGTTTTACATAGATTACATTACATAGATTACATAGAACATACAGTGCAGAAGGAGGCCATTCGGCCCATCGAGTCTGCACCGACCCACATTAATCCCTCACTTCCACCCTATCCCCGCAACCCAATAACCCCTCCCAACCCTTATGGACACTACGGGCAATTTTTTTTTAGCATGGCCAATCCACCTAACCTGCACGTCTTTGGACTGTGGGAGGAAACCGGAGCACCCGGAGGAAACCCACGCAGACACGGGGAGAACGTGCAGACTCCGCACAGACAGTGACCCAGCGGGGAATCGAACCTGGGACCCTGGCGCTGTGAAGCCACAGTGCTATCCACTTGTGCTACCGTGCTGCCCACAAGGTGTTTGATCCATTGGGATTGTGTGCAATGGGAGTGAACGGGAAGGGGTTTGGGTCAATTGGGATTGTGTACAATGGGAGTGAATGGGAAGGAGTTTGATCCATTGGGATTGTGTACAATGGGAGTGAACGGGAAGGGGGTTTCATCCATTGGGATTGTGTACAATGGGAGTGAACGGGATGGGGTTTGATCCATTGGGTTTGTGGACTATGGGAGTGAACGGGAAGGGCTTTGATCCATCCATTGGGATTGAGGACAATGGGAGTGAAAGGGAAGGAGTTTGATCCATTGGGATTGTGTACAGTGGGATGAATGGGAAGGGGTTTGGGTCCATTTGGATTGTGTATAATGGGAGTGAACGGGAAAGGGTTTGATCCATTGGGATTGTGTTACATGGGAGTGAATGGGGTGGGGTTTGATCCATTGGGATTGTGTACAATGGGAGTGAATGGGAAGGGGTTTGATCCATTGGGATTGTGTACAGTGAATGGGAAGTGGTTTGGGTCCATTGGGATTGTGTACAGTGAATGGGAAGGGGTTTGGCTCCATTGGGATTGTGTACAGTGAATGGGAAGGGGTTTGGGGCCATCGGAATTGTGTAAGTGAATGGAAAGGGGTTTGGGTCCATTGGGATTGTGTACAGTGAATGGGAAGTGGTTTGGGTCCATTGGGATTGTGTCCAGTAAATGGAAAGGGGTTTGGGTCAATTGGGATTGTGTACAGTGAATGGGAAGGGGTTTGGATCCATTGGGATTGTGTACAGTGAATGGGAAGGGGTTTGGCTCCATTGGGATTGTGTACAGTGAATGGGAAGGGGTTTGGGGCCATTGGAATTGTGTATAGTGAATGGGAAGGGGTTTGGATCCATTGGGATTGTGTACATTGAATGGGAAGGGGTTTGGGTCCATTGGGATTGTGTACAGTGAATGGGAAGGTGTTTGGGGCCATTGGAATTGTGTATAGTGAATGGGAAGGGGTTTGGGTCCATTGGGATTGTGTACAGTGAATGGGAAGGGGTTTGGGTCCATTGGGATTGTGTACAGTGAATTGTAAGGGGTTTGGGTCCATTGGGATTGTGTACAGTGAATGGGGAGTGGGTTTGATCCATTGGGATTGTGCACAGTGAATGGGAAGGGGTTTGGGTCCATTGGGATTGTGTACAGTGAATGGGAAGGGGTTTGGGTCCATTGGGATTGTGTACAGTGAATGGGAAGGGGTTTGGGTCCATTGGGATTGTGCACAGTGAATGGGAAGGGGTTTGGCTCCATTGGGATTGTGGACAGTGAATGGGAAGGGGTTTGGGTCCATTGGGATTGTGTACAGTGAATGGGGAGGGGGTTTGTGTCCATTGGGTTGTGCACAGTGAATGAGAAGGCGTTTGGGTCCATTGGGATTGTGTACAGAGAATGGGAAGGGGTTTGGGTCCATTGGGATTGTGTACAATGAATGGGGAGGGGGTTTGATCCATTGGGATTGTGTACAGTGAATGGGAAGCGGTTTGGCTCCATTGGGATTGTGTACAGTGAATTGGGGAGGGGGTTTGATCCATTGGGATTGTGTACAGTGAATGGGAAGGGGTTTGGGTCCACTGGGATTGTGCACAGTGAATGGGAAGGGGTTTGACTCCATTGGGATTGTGAACAGTGAATGGGAAGGGGTTTGGGTCCATTGGGATTGTGTACAGTGAATGGGAAGGGGTTAGGGTCCATTGGGATTGTGTACAGTGAATGGGAAGGGGTTTGACTCCATTGGGATTGTTTACAGTGAATGAGAAGGTTTTTAGGTCCATTGGGATTGGTTACAGTGAATGGGGAGGGTGTTTGATCCATTAGGATTGTGTACAGTGAATGGGAAGCGGTTTGGCTCCATTGGGATTGTGTACAGTGAATGGGGAGGGGGTTTGATCCATTGGGATTGTGTACAGTGAATGGGAAGGGGTTTGGGTCCATTGGGATTGTGCACAGTGAATGGGAAGGGGTTTGACTCCATTGGGATTGTGTACAGTGAATGGGAAGGGGTTTGGGTCCATTGGGATTGTGTACAGTGAATGGGAAGGGGTTTGACTCCATTGGGATTGTTTACAGTGAATGAGAAGGTTTTTAGGTCCATTGGGATTGGTTACAGTGAATGGGGAGGGTGTTTGATCCATTGGGATTGCGTACAGTGAATGGGGAGGGGGTTTGCGTCCATTTGGATTGTGCACAGTGAATTGTAAGGGGTTTGGGTCCATTGGGATTGTGTACAGTGAATGGGGAGGGGGTTTGATCCATTGGGATTGTGTACAGTGAATGGGAAGGGGTTTGGGTCCATTGGGATTGTGCACAGTGAATGAGAAGGGGTTTGGCTCCATTGGGATTGTGTCCAGTGAATGGGAAGGGGTTTGGGTCCATTGGGATTGTGTACAGTGAATGGGGAGGGGGTGTGTGTCCATTGGGTTGTGCACAGTGAATGGGGAGGAGATTTGCGTCCATTGGGATTGTGCACAGTGAATGAGAAGGGGTTTGCGTCCATTGGGATTGTGAACAGAGAATGGGAAGGGGTTTGGGTCCATTGGGATTGTGCTGAGTGAATGGGACGGGGTTTGGGTCCATTGGGATTTTGTACAGTGAATGGGAAGGGGTTTGGGTCCACTGGGATTGTGTATAGTGAATGGGAAGGGGTTTGGGTCCATTGGGATTGTGTACAGTGAATGGGAAGGGGTTTGGGTCCATTGGGATTATGTACAGTGAATGGGAAGGGGTTTGTGTCCATTGGGATTTTGTACACTCAATGGGAAAGGGTTCGGGTCCATTGGGATTGTGTACAGTGAATGGGGAGGGGGTTTTGGTCCATTGGGATTGTGTACAGTGAATGGGGAGGGGGTTTGATCCATTGGGATTGTGTACAGTGGAATTAATGGGGAGGGCGTTTGATCCATTGGGATTGTGTACAGTGAATGGGAAGGGGTTTGGCTCCATTGGGATTGTGTACAGGGAATGGGAAGGGGTTTGTGTCCATTGGGATTGTGTACAGTGAATGCATCGGATGGAGAGGAAAACTGCAGGGGATGGGCACAATGAAAATGTGGAGCTGGTTCAAGGAACAGGTACTGCGTGTCCTTGCTAAGTATGTACCTGTCAGGCAGGGAGGAAGTGGTCGAGCAAGGGAACCTTGGTTTACTAAGGCAGTCAAAGATGAGACATGAAGGTTCAGTAAGGGCGCTCGAGAGTTACAAGTTAGCTCGGAGGGACCTAAAGAGAGAGCTAAGAAGAGCCAGGAGGGGACATGATAAGTCTTTGGCAGGTAGGATCAAGGATAACCCGAAAGCTTTCTATAGGTATGTCAGGAATAAAAGAATGACTAGGGTAAGAGTAGGGCCAGTCAAGGACAGTAGTGGGAAGTTGTGCTTGGAGTCTGAGGAGATAGGAGAGGTGCTAAATGAATATTTTTCGTCACTATTCACACAGGAAAAAGACAATGTTGTCGAGGAGAATACTGAGATTCAGGCTACTAGACTAGAAGGGCTTGAGGTTCATAAGGAGGAGGTGTTAACAATTCTGGAAAGGGTGAAAATAGATAAGTCCCCTGGGCCAGATGGGATTTATCCTAGGATCTCTGGGAAGCTAGGGAGGAGATTGCTGAGCCTTTGGCTTTGATCTTTAAGTCATCTTTATCAACAGGAATAGTGCCAGAAGACTGGAGGATAGCAAATGTTGTCCCCTTGTTCAAGAAGGGGAGTAGAGACAACCCCGGTAACTATAGACCAGTGAGCCTTCACTTCTGTTGTGGGCAAAATCTTGGAAAGGTTTATAAGAGATAGGGTATATAATCATCTGGAAAGGAATAATTTGATTAGACATAGTGAACACGGTTTCGTGAAGGGTAGGTCGTGCCTCACAAACCTTATTGAGTTCTTTGAGAAGGTGACCAAACAGGTGGATGAGGGTAAAGCAGTTGATGTGGTGTATATGGATTTCAGTAAAACATTTGATAAGGTTCCCCACGGTCGGCTACTACAGAGAATACGGAAGCATGGGATTCAGGGAGATTTAGCAGTTTGGATCAGAAATTGGCTAGCTGGAAGAAGACAAAGGGTGGTGGTTGATGGGAAGTGTTCAGACTGGAGTCCAGTTACTAGTGGTGTACCACAAGGATCTGTTTTGGGGCCACTGCTGTTTGTCATTTTTATAAATGACCTGGAGGAGGGTGTAGAAGGATGGGTGAGTGAATTTGCAGATGACACTAAAGTCGATGGAGTTGTGGACAGTGCGGAAGGATGTCACAAGTTACAGAGGGACATAGATAAGCTGCAGCGCTGGGCTGAGAGGTGGCAAATGGAGTTTAATGCAGAAAAGTGTGAGGTGATTCATTTTGGAAGGAATAACAGGAAGACAGAGTACTGGGCTAATGGTAAGATTCTTGGCAGTGTGGATGAGCAGAGAGATCTCGGTGTCCATGTACATAGATCCCTGGAAGTTGCCACCCAGGCTGAGACGGTTGTTAAGAAGGCGTACGGTGTGTTAGCTTTTATTGGTAGAGGGATTGAGTTTCGGAGCCATGAGGTCATGTTGCAGCTGTACAAAACTCTGGTGCGGCCGCATTTGGAGTATTGCGTGCAATTCTGGTCGCCGCATTATAGGAAGGATGTGGAAGCATTGGAAAGGGTGCAGAGGAGATTTACCAGAATGTTGCCTGGTATGGAGGGAAGATCTTATGAGGAAAGGCTGAGGGACTTGAAGCTGTTTTTGTTAGAGAGAAGAAGGTTAAGAGGTGACTTAATTGAGGCATACAAGATGATCAGAGGATTGGATAGGGTGGACAGTGAGAGCCTTTTTCCTCGGATGGTGATGTCTAGCACGAGGGGACATAGCTTTAAATTGAGGGGAGATAGATATAGGACAGATGTCAGAGGTAGGTTCTTTACTCAGAGAGTAGTAAGGGCGTGGAATACCCTGCCTGCAATAGTAGTGGACTTGCCAACACTAAGGGCATTCAAATGGTCATTGGATAGACATATGGACGATAAGGGAATAATGTAGATGGGCTTTAGAGTGGTTTCACAGGTCGGCGCAACATCGAGGGCCGAAGGGCCTGTACTGCGCTGTAATGTTCTATATTTATGTCCTATGTATGTTTGCGACGGTGTTCGATGGGCCCTACTGAGTCTCCGGCGGGAAAATGGTTCACGTTGTGGGGCTAACGTTCTCCGTCTCTCTCTCTGACTCCGGGGCAGGGTGTCCCGTCAAGCCTGGTGGTGAAGTTTGCCGACACGGACAAAGAGCGGACCCTGCGGCGGATGCAGCAGGTAGTCGGGCAGCTAGGAATGTTCCATCCGATGGCGGCTCAGTTCGGAGCCTACAGCGCGTACACGCAGGCGGTGAGGAATAGTGAGGCTCTCCAGTGTCTGACCCAAACACAGCGAAATCCTACCAACTGTCCTGGCTTGACACAATTCACACCCCTTTAACCTGGGGTTACCCCCGTCTCTGGATCTGGAAAGATTTAATCACCTGCTAATGCTCGCATTCCAAGCATTGTCTGGCATCTTTGAATTTGTCTATATATATGTTTCTGGAACAGACCTCTTCATTCACCTGAGGAAGGAGCAGCGCTCCGAAAGCTAGTGATTCGAAACAAACCTGTTGGACTTTAACCTGCTTGGTGTGAAACTTCTTACTGTGCTCACTCCAGTCCAACGCCGGCATCTCCACATCCAAACACTCCGGCTATTTCCCAACTGAGACCAGAGACGCCAGAGCCCCGAATCAACCGGGCAGCAGGGGTCCGGACTGGGGCTGTGATTAACCCCTGCTCTCCTGTACTGGGGCTGTGTTTAACCCCACTCCCCTGTACTGGGGCTGGATAACCTCTGCTCCCCTGTACTGGGGCTGTGTTTAAACCCTGCTCTCCTGTACTGGGGCTGTGATTAACCCCTGCTCTCCTGTACTGGGGGTGTATTTAACCCCTGCTCCCCTGTACTGGGGCTGAGATTAACCCCACTCCCCTGTACTGGGGCTGTGATTAACCCCTGCTCTCCTGTACTGGGGCTGTGTTTAACCTCTGCTCTCCTGTACTGGGGCTGTATTTAACCCTTGCTCCCCTGTACTGGGGCTGTGATTAACCCCTGCTCTCCTGTACTGGGGCTGTGATTAACCCCTGCTCCGCTGTACTGGGGCTGTGATTAACCCCACTCCCCTGTACTGGGGCTGTGATTAACCCCACTCCCCTGTACTGGGGCTGTGATTAACCCCTGCTCTCCTGTACTGGGGCTGTGATTAACCCCACTCCCCTGTACTGGGGCTGTATTTAACCCCTGCTCCGCTGTACTGGGGCTGTGATTAACCCCACTCCCCTGTACTGGGGCTGTGATTAACCCCACTCCCCTGTACTGGGGCTGTGATTAACCCCACTCCGCTGTACTGGGGCTGTGATTAACCCCACTCCCCTGTACTGGGGCTGTGATTAACCCCACTCCCCTGGACTGGGGCTGTGATTAACCCCTGCTCTCCTGTACTGGGGCTGTGATTAACCCCACTCCCCTGTACTGGGGCTGTGATTAACCCCACTCCCCTGTACTGGGGCTGTGATTAACCCCACTCCCCTGTACTGGGGCTGTGATTAACCCCACTCCCCTGTACTGGGGCTGTGATTAACCCCACTCCCCTGTACTGGGGCTGTGATTAACCCCACTCCCCTGTACTGGGGCTGTGATTAACCCCACTCCCCTGTACTGGGGCTGTGATTAACCCCACTCCCCTGTACTGGGGCTGTGATTAACCCCTGCTCTCCTGTACTGGGGCTGTGATTAACCCCACTCCCCTGTACTGGGGCTGTGATTAACCCCTGCTCCCCTGTACTGCGGCTGTGATTAACCCCACTCCCCTGTACTGGGGCTGTGATTAACCCCTGCTTCCCTGTACTGGGGCTGTGATTAACCCCTGCTCCCCTGTACTGGGGCTGTGATTAACCCCACTCCCCTGTACTGGGGCTGTGATTAACCCCTGCTCCCCTGTACTGGGGCTGTGATTAACCCCACTCCCCTGTACTGGGTCTGTGATTAACCCCACTCCCCTGTACTGGGGCTGTGATTAACCCCACTCCCCTGTACTGGGGCTGTGATTAACCCCACTCCCCTGTACTGGGGCTGTGATTAACCCCACTCCCCTGTACTGGGTCTGTGATTAACCCCTGCTCCCCTGTACTGGGGCTGTGATTAACCCCACTCCCCTGTACTGGGTCTGTGATTAACCCCACTCCCCTGTACTGGGTCTGTGATTAACCCCACTCCCCTGTACTGGGGCTGTGATTAACCCCACTCCCCTGTACTGGGGCTGTGATTAACCCCACTCCCCTGTACTGGGGCTGTGATTAACCCCACTCCCCTGTACTGGGGCTGTGATTAACCCCTGCTCTCCTGTACTGGGGCTGTGATTAACCCCTGCTCTCCTGTACTGGGGGTGTATTTAACCCCTGCTCCCCTGTACTGGGGCTGAGATTAACCCCACTCCCCTGTACTGGGGCTGTGATTAACCCCTGCTCTCCTGTACTGGGGCTGTGTTTAACCTCTGCTCTCCTGTACTGGGGCTGTATTTAACCCTTGCTCCCCTGTACTGGGGCTGTGATTAACCCCTGCTCTCCTGTACTGGGGCTGTGATTAACCCCTGCTCCGCTGTACTGGGGCTGTGATTAACCCCACTCCCCTGTACTGGGGCTGTGATTAACCCCACTCCCCTGTACTGGGGCTGTGATTAACCCCTGCTCTCCTGTACTGGGGCTGTGATTAACCCCACTCCCCTGTACTGGGGCTGTATTTAACCCCTGCTCCGCTGTACTGGGGCTGTGATTAACCCCACTCCCCTGTACTGGGGCTGTGATTAACCCCACTCCCCTGTACTGGGGCTGTGATTAACCCCACTCCGCTGTACTGGGGCTGTGATTAACCCCACTCCCCTGTACTGGGGCTGTGATTAACCCCACTCCCCTGGACTGGGGCTGTGATTAACCCCTGCTCTCCTGTACTGGGGCTGTGATTAACCCCTGCTCTCCTGTACTGGGGCTGTGATTAACCCCACTCCCCTGTACTGGGGCTGTGATTAACCCCACTCCCCTGTACTGGGGCTGTGATTAACCCCACTCCCCTGTACTGGGGCTGTGATTAACCCCACTCCCCTGTACTGGGGCTGTGATTAACCCCACTCCCCTGTACTGGGGCTGTGATTAACCCCACTCCCCTGTACTGGGGCTGTGATTAACCCCACTCCCCTGTACTGGGGCTGTGATTAACCCCACTCCCCTGTACTGGGGCTGTGATTAACCCCTGCTCTCCTGTACTGGGGCTGTGATTAACCCCACTCCCCTGTACTGGGGCTGTGATTAACCCCTGCTCTCCTGTACTGGGGCTGTGATTAACCCCACTCCCCTGTACTGGGGCTGTGATTAACCCCACTCCCCTGTACTGGGGCTGTGATTAACCCCACTCCCCTGTACTGGGGCTGTGATTAACCCCACTCCCCTGTACTGGGTCTGTGATTAACCCCTGCTCCCCTGTACTGGGGCTGTGATTAACCCCACTCCCCTGTACTGGGTCTGTGATTAACCCCACTCCCCTGTACTGGGTCTGTGATTAACCCCACTCCCCTGTACTGGGGCTGTGATTAACCCCACTCCCCTGTACTGGGGCTGTGATTAACCCCACTCCCCTGTACTGGGGCTGTGATTAACCCCACTCCCCTGTACTGGGGCTGTGATTAACCCCTGCTCTCCTGTACTGGGGCTGTGATTAACCCCACTCCCCTGTACTGGGGCTGTGATTAACCCCACTCCCCTGTACTGGGGCTGTGATTAACCCCTGCTCCCCTGTACTGGGTCTGTGATTAACCCCTGCTCCCCTGTACTGGGGCTGTGATTAACCCCACTCCCCTGTACTGGGTCTGTGATTAACCCCACTCCCCTGTACTGGGGCTGTGATTAACCCCTGCTCTCCTGTACTGGGGCTGTGATTAACCCCACTCCCCTGTACTGGGCCTGTGATTAACCCCTGCTCTCCTGTACTGGGGCTGTGATTAACCCCTCCTCTCCTGTACAGTCGGTGATTAACCCCACTCCCCTGCACTGGGGCTGTGATTAACCCCACTCCCCTGTACTGGGACTGTGTTTAACCCCTGCTCCCCTGTACTGGCTGTGTTTAAACCCTGCTCTCCTGTACTGGGGCTGTGTTTAACCCCTGCTCCCCTGTACTGGCTGTGTTTAAACCCTGCTCTCCTGTACTGGGACTGTGATTAACCCCTGCTCTCCTGTACTGGGGCTGTGTTACACGCCTGCTCCCCTTTACTGGCTGTGTTTAAACCCTGCTCCCCTGTACTGGGGCTGTGATTAACACCTGCTCCCCTGTACTGGGACTGTGTTTAACACCTGCTCTCTTGTACTGGGGCTGTGTTTAACCCCTGCTCCCCTGTACTGGGACTGTGTATAACACCTGCTCTCTTGTACTGGGGCTGTGTTTAACCCCTGCTCCCCTGTACTGGCTGTGTTTAAACCCTGCTCCCCTGTACTGGGACTGTGATTAACCCCTGCTCTCCTGTACTGGGACTGTGTTACATACCTGCTCCCCTGTACTGGGGGTGTAGTTAACCCCTGCTCTCTTGTACTGGGACTGTGTTTAACCCCTGCTCTCCAATACTGGGGCTGTATTTAACCCTTGCTCTCCTGTACTGGGGCTGTGTTTAACCCCCGCTCTCCTGTACTGGGGCTGTGTTTAACCTCTGCTCTCCTGTACTGGGACTGTGCATAACCCCTGCTCCCCTGTACTGGGGCTGTATTTAACCACTGCTCTCCTGTACTGGGGCTGTGATTAACCCCTGCTCTCTTGTACTGGGGCTGTGTTTAAACCCTGCTCTCCTGTACTGGGGCTGTGATTAACCCCCGCTCTCCTGTACTGGGGCTGTGTTTAAACCCTGCTCTCCTGTACTGGGACTGTGTTTAACCCCTGCTCCCCTGTACTGGGACTGTGTTCAACCCCTGCTGCCCTGTACTGGTACTGTGTTTAACTCCTGCTCTCCTGTACTGGGACTGTATATAACCTCTGCTCTCCTGTACTGGGGCTGTGATTAACCCCTGCTCTCCTGTACTGGGGCTGTGATTAACCCCTGCTCTCCTGTACTGGGGCTGTGTTTAAACCCTGCTCTCCTGTACTGGGGCTGTGATTGACCTCTGCTCTCCTGTACTGGGGCTGTGTTTAACCCCTGCTCCCCTGTACTGGGACTGTGTTTAACACCTGCTCCCCTGTACTGGGACTGTGTTTAACCGCTGCTCCCCTGTACTGGCTGTGTTGAAACCCTGCTCTCCTGTACTGGGGCTGTGTTTAATCCCCGCTCCCCTGTACTGGGACTGTGTTTAATCCCTGCTCTCCTGTACTGGGGCGGTACTTAACCCCTGCTCCCCTGTACTGGCTGTGTTAAAACCATGCGCTCCTGTACTGGGGCTGTGTTTAACCCCTGCTCCCCTGTACTGGGGCTGTATTTAACCCCTGCTCTCCCGTATTGGTGCTGTGTTTAACACCTGCTCTCCTGTACTGGGGCTGTATTTAACCCCTCTCTTCTGTACTGGGGCTGTGTTTAACCCCTGCTCCCCTATACTGGGGCTGTGTTTAACCCCTGCTCTCCTGTACTGGGGCTGTGTTTAACCCCTACTCCCCTGTACTGGGGCGGTACTTAACCCCTGCTCCCCTGTACTGGGGCTGTGTTTAACCCCTGCTCCCCTGTACTGGCTGTGTTTAAACCCTGCTCTCCTGTACTGGGGCTGTGTTTAACCCCTGCTCTCCCGTACTGGCGCTGTATTTAACCCCTGCTCCCATGTACTGGGGCTGTGTTTAACCCCTGCTCTCCCGTACTGGGGCTGTGTTTAAACCCTGCTCTCCCGTACTGGGGCTGTGTTTAACCTCTGCTCTCCCGTACTGGGGCTGTGATTAACACCTGCTGCCCTGTACTGGGGCTGTGTTTAACCCCTGCTCTCCCGTACTGGGGCTGTGATTAACACCTGCTCTCCCGTACTGGGGCTGTGTTTAACCTCTGCTCTCCTGTACTGGGGCTGTATTTAACCCCTGCTCTCCTGGACTGGAGCTGTGTTTAACCCCTGCTCCCCTGTACTGGGGCTGTGTTTAACCCCTGCTCTCCTGTACTGGGGCTGTGTTTAACCCCTGCTCTCCTGTGCTGGGGCTGTGTTTAACCCCTGCTCTCCTGTACTGGGGCTGTGATTAACCCCTGCTCTCCTGTACTGGGGCTGTGATTAACCCCTGCTCCCCTGTACTGGGACTGTGTTTAACCCCTGCTCTCCCGTACTGGGGCTGTGATTAAACCCTGCTGCCCTGTACTGGGGCTGTGTTTAACCCCTGCTCTCCTGTACTGGGTCTGTGTTTAACCTCTGCTCTCCCGTACTGGGGCTGTGTTTAACCTCTGCTCTCCTGTACTGGGGCTGTGTTTAACCCCTGCTCTCCTGTACTGGGGCTGTGATTAACCCTGCTCTCCTGTACTGGGGCTGTGTTTAACCCCTGCTCTCCTGTACTGGGGCTGAGATTAACCCCTGCTCCCCTGTACTGGGACTGTGTTTATTCCCTGCTCCCCTGCACTGCGACTGTGTTTAACCCCTGCTCCCCTGTACTGGGGCTGTGTTTAACCCCCGCTCCCCTGTACTGGGACTGTGTTTAACCCCTGCTCCCCTGTACTGGGACTGTGTTTAACCCCTGCTCCCCTGTACTGGCTGTGTTAAAACCATGCGCTCCTGTACTGGGTCTGTGTTTAACCCCAGCTCCCCTGTACTGGGTCTATGTTTAACCCCTGCTCCCCTATACTGGCTGTGTTTAAACCCTGCTCCCCTGTACTGGGACTGTGATTAACCCCACTCCCCTGTACTGGGGCTGTGATTAACCCCACTCCCCTGTACTGGGTCTGTGATTAACCCCTGCTCCCCTGTACTGGGGCTGTGATTAACCCCACTCCCCTGTACTGGGTCTGTGATTAACCCCACTCCCCTGTACTGGGTCTGTGATTAACCCCACTCCCCTGTACTGGGGCTGTGATTAACCCCACTCCCCTGTACTGGGGCTGTGATTAACCCCACTCCCCTGTACTGGGGCTGTGATTAACCCCACTCCCCTGTACTGGGGCTGTGATTAACCCCTGCTCTCCTGTACTGGGGCTGTGATTAACCCCACTCCCCTGTACTGGGGCTGTGATTAACCCCACTCCCCTGTACTGGGGCTGTGATTAACCCCTGCTCCCCTGTACTGGGTCTGTGATTAACCCCTGCTCCCCTGTACTGGGGCTGTGATTAACCCCACTCCCCTGTACTGGGTCTGTGATTAACCCCACTCCCCTGTACTGGGGCTGTGATTAACCCCTGCTCTCCTGTACTGGGGCTGTGATTAACCCCACTCCCCTGTACTGGGCCTGTGATTAACCCCTGCTCTCCTGTACTGGGGCTGTGATTAACCCCTCCTCTCCTGTACAGTCGGTGATTAACCCCACTCCCCTGCACTGGGGCTGTGATTAACCCCACTCCCCTGTACTGGGACTGTGTTTAACCCCTGCTCCCCTGTACTGGCTGTGTTTAAACCCTGCTCTCCTGTACTGGGGCTGTGTTTAACCCCTGCTCCCCTGTACTGGCTGTGTTTAAACCCTGCTCTCCTGTACTGGGACTGTGATTAACCCCTGCTCTCCTGTACTGGGGCTGTGTTACACGCCTGCTCCCCTTTACTGGCTGTGTTTAAACCCTGCTCCCCTGTACTGGGGCTGTGATTAACACCTGCTCCCCTGTACTGGGACTGTGTTTAACACCTGCTCTCTTGTACTGGGGCTGTGTTTAACCCCTGCTCCCCTGTACTGGGACTGTGTATAACACCTGCTCTCTTGTACTGGGGCTGTGTTTAACCCCTGCTCCCCTGTACTGGCTGTGTTTAAACCCTGCTCCCCTGTACTGGGACTGTGATTAACCCCTGCTCTCCTGTACTGGGACTGTGTTACATACCTGCTCCCCTGTACTGGGGGTGTAGTTAACCCCTGCTCTCTTGTACTGGGACTGTGTTTAACCCCTGCTCTCCAATACTGGGGCTGTATTTAACCCTTGCTCTCCTGTACTGGGGCTGTGTTTAACCCCCGCTCTCCTGTACTGGGGCTGTGTTTAACCTCTGCTCTCCTGTACTGGGACTGTGCATAACCCCTGCTCCCCTGTACTGGGGCTGTATTTAACCACTGCTCTCCTGTACTGGGGCTGTGATTAACCCCTGCTCTCTTGTACTGGGGCTGTGTTTAAACCCTGCTCTCCTGTACTGGGGCTGTGATTAACCCCCGCTCTCCTGTACTGGGGCTGTGTTTAAACCCTGCTCTCCTGTACTGGGACTGTGTTTAACCCCTGCTCCCCTGTACTGGGACTGTGTTCAACCCCTGCTGCCCTGTACTGGTACTGTGTTTAACTCCTGCTCTCCTGTACTGGGACTGTATATAACCTCTGCTCTCCTGTACTGGGGCTGTGATTAACCCCTGCTCTCCTGTACTGGGGCTGTGATTAACCCCTGCTCTCCTGTACTGGGGCTGTGTTTAAACCCTGCTCTCCTGTACTGGGGCTGTGATTGACCTCTGCTCTCCTGTACTGGGGCTGTGTTTAACCCCTGCTCCCCTGTACTGGGACTGTGTTTAACACCTGCTCCCCTGTACTGGGACTGTGTTTAACCGCTGCTCCCCTGTACTGGCTGTGTTGAAACCCTGCTCTCCTGTACTGGGGCTGTGTTTAATCCCCGCTCCCCTGTACTGGGACTGTGTTTAATCCCTGCTCTCCTGTACTGGGGCGGTACTTAACCCCTGCTCCCCTGTACTGGCTGTGTTAAAACCATGCGCTCCTGTACTGGGGCTGTGTTTAACCCCTGCTCCCCTGTACTGGGGCTGTATTTAACCCCTGCTCTCCCGTATTGGTGCTGTGTTTAACACCTGCTCTCCTGTACTGGGGCTGTATTTAACCCCTCTCTTCTGTACTGGGGCTGTGTTTAACCCCTGCTCCCCTATACTGGGGCTGTGTTTAACCCCTGCTCTCCTGTACTGGGGCTGTGTTTAACCCCTACTCCCCTGTACTGGGGCGGTACTTAACCCCTGCTCCCCTGTACTGGGGCTGTGTTTAACCCCTGCTCCCCTGTACTGGCTGTGTTTAAACCCTGCTCTCCTGTACTGGGGCTGTGTTTAACCCCTGCTCTCCCGTACTGGCGCTGTATTTAACCCCTGCTCCCATGTACTGGGGCTGTGTTTAACCCCTGCTCTCCCGTACTGGGGCTGTGTTTAAACCCTGCTCTCCCGTACTGGGGCTGTGTTTAACCTCTGCTCTCCCGTACTGGGGCTGTGATTAACACCTGCTGCCCTGTACTGGGGCTGTGTTTAACCCCTGCTCTCCCGTACTGGGGCTGTGATTAACACCTGCTCTCCCGTACTGGGGCTGTGTTTAACCTCTGCTCTCCTGTACTGGGGCTGTATTTAACCCCTGCTCTCCTGGACTGGAGCTGTGTTTAACCCCTGCTCCCCTGTACTGGGGCTGTGTTTAACCCCTGCTCTCCTGTACTGGGGCTGTGTTTAACCCCTGCTCTCCTGTGCTGGGGCTGTGTTTAACCCCTGCTCTCCTGTACTGGGGCTGTGATTAACCCCTGCTCTCCTGTACTGGGGCTGTGATTAACCCCTGCTCCCCTGTACTGGGACTGTGTTTAACCCCTGCTCTCCCGTACTGGGGCTGTGATTAAACCCTGCTGCCCTGTACTGGGGCTGTGTTTAACCCCTGCTCTCCTGTACTGGGTCTGTGTTTAACCTCTGCTCTCCCGTACTGGGGCTGTGTTTAACCTCTGCTCTCCTGTACTGGGGCTGTGTTTAACCCCTGCTCTCCTGTACTGGGGCTGTGATTAACCCTGCTCTCCTGTACTGGGGCTGTGTTTAACCCCTGCTCTCCTGTACTGGGGCTGAGATTAACCCCTGCTCCCCTGTACTGGGACTGTGTTTATTCCCTGCTCCCCTGCACTGCGACTGTGTTTAACCCCTGCTCCCCTGTACTGGGGCTGTGTTTAACCCCCGCTCCCCTGTACTGGGACTGTGTTTAACCCCTGCTCCCCTGTACTGGGACTGTGTTTAACCCCTGCTCCCCTGTACTGGCTGTGTTAAAACCATGCGCTCCTGTACTGGGTCTGTGTTTAACCCCAGCTCCCCTGTACTGGGTCTATGTTTAACCCCTGCTCCCCTATACTGGCTGTGTTTAAACCCTGCTCCCCTGTACTGGGACTGTGTTTAACCCCTGCTCCCCTGTACTGGGACTGTGATTAACCCCTGCTCCCCTGTACTGGGACTGTGTTTAACCCCTGCTCACCTGTACTGGCTGTGTTAAAACCCTGCTCTCCTGTACTGGGACTGTGTTTAACCCCTGCTCCCCTGTACTGGGACTGTGTTTAACTCCTGCTCCCCTGTACTGGGACTGTGATTAACCCCTGCTCTCCTGTACTGGGGCTGTGTTACACGCCTGCTCCCCTGTACTGGGACTGTGATTAACCCCACTCCCCTGTACTGGGACTGTGTATAACACCTGCTCTCTTGTACTGGGGCTGTGTTTAACCCCTGCTCCCCTGTACTGGCTGTGTTTAAACCCTGCTCCCCTGTACTGGGACTGTGTTTAACTCCTGCTCCCCTGTACTGCGGCTGTGATTAACCCCTGCTCTGCTGTACTGGGACTGTGTATAACCCCTGCTCCCCTGTACTGGCTGTGTTTAAACCCTGCTCTCCTGTACTGGGGCTGTGTTTAACCCCTGCTCTCCTGTACTGGGACTGTGTTTAACCCCCGCTCTCCTGCACTGGAGCTGTATTTAACCCCTGCTCCCCTGTCCAACGCCGGCATCTCCACATCATGGCCCCTGTACTGGGTCTGTGTTTCAACCCTGCTCCCTGTGCTGGGGCTGTGTTTAACCCCTGCTCTCCTGTACTGGTGCCGTGTTTAACCCCTGCTCCACTGTACTGGGGCTGTGTTTAACCCCTGCTCTCCTGTGCTGGGGCTGTGTTTAACCCCCTCTCCCCTGTACTGGGGCGGTGTTTAACCCCTGCTCCCCTGTACTGGGGCTGTGTTTAACTCCTGCTCTGCCGTACTGGGGCTGTGTTTAACCCCTGCTTCCCTGTACTGGGGCTGTGTTTAACCCCTGCTCCCCTGTACTGGGGCTGTGTTTAACCCCTGCTCCCCTGTACTGGGACTGTGTATAACCCCTGCTGTCCTGTACTGGGACTGTGTATAACCCCTGCTCTCCTGTACTGGGGCTGTGTTTAACTCCTGCTCCCCTGTACTGCGGCTGTGTTTAACCCCTGCTCTCCTGTACTGTGGCTGTGTTCAACCCCTGCTCTCCCGTACTGGGGCTGTGTTTAACCCCTGCTCTCCTGTACTCGGGCTGTGTTTAACCCCTGCTCCCCTATACTGGGGCTGTATTTAACCCCTGCTCTCCCGTATTGGTGCTGTGTTTAACACCTGCTCTCCTGTACTGGGGCTGTATTTAACCCCTGCTCTTCTGTACTGGGGCTGTGTTTAACCCCTGCTCCCCTATACTGGGGCTGTGTTTAACCCCTGCTCTCCTGTACTGGGGCTGTGTTTAACCCCTACTCCCCTGTACTGGGGCGGTACTTAACCCCTGCTCTCCTGTACTGGGGCTGTGTTTAACCCCTGCTCTCCCGTACTGGCGCTGTATTTAACCCCTGCTCCCCTGTACTGGGGCTGTGTTTAAACCCTGCTCTCCCGCACTGGGGCTGTGTTTAACCCCTGCTCTCCCGTACTGGGGCTGTGTTTAAACCCTGCTCTCCCGCACTGGGGCTGTGTTTAACCCCTGCTCTCTCGTACTGGGGCTGTGTTTAACCCCTGCTCTCCTGTACTGGGGCTGTATCTAACCCCTGCTCTCCCGTCCTGGGGCTGTGTTTAAACCCTGCTCTCCCGTACCGGGGCTGTGTTTAACCCCTGCTCTCCTGTACTGGGGCTGTGATTAACCCCTGCTCCCCTGTACTGGGACTGTGTTTAACCCCTGCTCTCCCGTACTGGGGCTGTGTTTAACCTCTGTTCTCCTGTACTGGAGCTGTGATTAACCCCACTCCCCTGTACTGGGGCTGTATTTAACCCCTGCTCTCCTGTACTGGAGCTGTGTTTAACCCCTGCTCCCCTGTACTGGGGCTGTATTTAACCCCTGCTCTCCTGTACTGGGGCTGTATTTAACCCCTGCTCTCCTGTACTGGGACTGTGTTTAACCCCTGCTCTCCCGTACTGGGGCTGTGTTTAACCTCTGTTCTCCTGTACTGGGGCTGTGATTAACCCCACTCCCCTGTACTGGGGCTGTATTTAACCCCTGCTCTCCTGTACTGGGGCTGTATTTAACCCCTGCTCCCCTGTACTGGGACTGTGTTTAACCCCTGCTCTCCCGTACTGGGGCTGTGTTTAACCCCTGCTCCCCTGTACTGGGGCTGTGTTTCACCCCTGCTCTCTTGTACTGGGGCTGTGTTTAACCCCTGCTCCCCTGTACTGGGGCTGTGTTTAACCCCTGCTCTCCTGTACTGGAGCTGTGTTTAACCCCTGCTCCCCTGTACTGGGGCTGTGTTTAACCCCTGCTCCCCTGTACTGGGGCTGTGTTTAACCCCTGCTCTCTTGTACTGGGGCTGTGTTTAACCCCTGCTCCCCTGTACTGGGGCTGTGTTTAACCCCTGCTCTCCTGTACTGGGGCTGTGATTAACCCCTGCTCCCCTGTACTGGGGCTGTGTTTAATCCCTGCTCCCCTGTACTGGGGCTGTATTTAACCCCTGCTCCGCTGTACTGGGGCTGTGATTAACCCCTGCTCCGCTGTACTGGGGCTGTGATTAACCCCTGCTCCCCTGTACTGGGGC
>NC_092732.1:40874625-40884532 GCF_047496885.1 Scyliorhinus torazame | reverse complement strand
CCCAGTACACACACCCCCAGTACACACACCCCCAGTACACACAACCCCAGTACACACACCCCCAGTACACACACCCCCAGTACACCCCCCCCCAGTACACCCCCCCCCCCAGTACACCCCCCCCAGTACACACCCCCCCCAGTACACACCCCCCCAGTACACCACACCCCCAGTACACCCCCCCAGTACACACCCCCCAGTACACACCACCCCCAGTACACACACCCCCCAGTACACACCCCCCAGTACACACACCCCAGTACACACACCCCCCAGTACACACACCCCCAGTACACACACCCCCCAGTACACACACCCCCCAGTACACACCCCCCCCCAGTACACCCCCCCCCCAGTACACACACCCCCCAGTACACACACCCCCCCCAGTACACACACCCCCCAGTACACACACCCCCCAGTACACACACCCCCCCAGTACACACCCCCCCAGTACACCCCCCCCAGTACACCCCCCCCAGTACACACCCCCCCCAGTACACACCCCCCCCAGTACACACACCCCCCATACACCCACCCCCAGTACACACCCCCCAGTACACACCCCCCCAGTACACACCCCCCAGTACACACCCCCCAGTACACACACCCCCCAGTACACACCCCCCCCAGTACACCCCCCCCCCCAGTACACCCCCCCCAGTACACACCCCCCCCAGTACACCCCCCCCCCCAGTACACCCCCCCCAGTACACCCCCCCCAGTACACCCCCCCCAGTACACACCCCCCCCAGTACACCCCCCCCCAGTACACCCCCCCCAGTACACCCCCCCCCCCAGTACACCCCCCCCCAGTACACCCCACCCAGTACACCCCCCCCCAGTACACCCCCCCCCAGTACACCCCCCCAGTACACCCCCCCCCAGTACACCCCCCCCCAGTACACCCCCCCCCCCCCCAGTACACCCCCCCCCCCCAGTACACCCCCCCCCCAGTACACACACCCCCCCAGTACACACACCCCCAGTACACACCCCCCCTGTACACACACCCCCCCAGTACACCCCCCCCAGTACCCCCCCAGTACACCCCCCCAGTACACCCCCCCAGTTCACACCCCCCCAGTACACCCCCCCCAGTACACCCCCCCCAGTACACACCCCCCAGTACACCCCCCCCCAGTACACACCCCCCCAGTACACCCCCCCCAGTACACACACCCCCCCAGTACACACACCCCCCCAGTACACACCCCCCCCAGTACACCCCCCCAGTACACCCCCCAGTACACCCCCCCCAGTACACCCCCCCCCAGTACACCCCCCCAGTACACACCCCCCCAGTACACACCCCCCCAGTACACCCCCCCCCCAGTACACACCCCCCAGTACACACCCCCCCAGTACAACCCCCCAGTACAACCCCCAGTACACCCCCCAGTACACACACCCCCAGTACACCCCCCCAGTACACACCCCCCAGCACACACCCCCCAGTACACCCCCCCCCGTACACACACCCCCCCAGTACACACACCCCAGTACACCCCCCAGTACACCCCCCCAGTACACCCCCCCCAGTAACACCCCCCCCAGTACACACCCCCCCCCAGTACACACCCCCCAGTACACACACCCCCCCAGTACACACACACCCCCAGTACACACACCCCCCCAGTACACACACCCCCCAGTACACCCCCCCCAGTACACCCCCCCCAGTACACACACACCCCCAGTACACACACACCCCCAGTACACACACACCCCCAGTACACACACCCCCAGTACACACACACCCCCAGTACACACACACCCCCAGTACACACACACCCCCAGTACACACACACCCCAGTACACACACACCCCCAGTACACACCCCCCAGTACACACACCGCCCCAGTACACACACACCCCCAGTACACCCCCCCCAGTACACCCCCCCCCCAGTACACCCCCCCCAGTACACCCCCCCCCAGTACACACCCCCCCCCAGTACACCCCCCCCAGTACACACACCCCCAGTACACACACCCCCAGTACACACACACCCCCAGTACACACCCCCCCCCAGTACACACACCCCCAGTACACCCCCCCAGTACACCCCCAGTACACCCCCCAGTACACCCCCCAGTACACCCCCCCCCCAGTACACCCCCCCCCAGGACACCCCCCCCCCCCCCAGGACACCCCCCCCCCCCAGAACACCCCCCCCCCAGAACACCCCCCCCCCCAGTACACCCCCCCAGTACACCCCCCCCCAGTACACCCCCCCCAGTACACACACACCCCCAGTACACACCCTCCCAGTACACACACCCCCAGTACACACCCCCTCCCCCAGTACACCCCCCAGTACACCCCCCCCCAGTACACAAACCCCCCTGTACACACACCCCCCCAGTACACACCCCCCCAGTACACCCCCCCAGTACACCCCCCCCAGTACACACACCCCCCAGTACACCCCCCAGTACACCCCCCAGTACACCCCCCCCCCAGTACACACCCCCCCCCAGTACACAAACCCCCCTGTACACACACCCCCAGTACACCCCCCCCCAGTACACCCCCCAGTACACACCCCCCCAGTACACACACACCCCCAGTACACACACCCCCCAGTACACACACCCCCAGTACACACCCCCCTCCAGTACACAGCCCCCAGTACACAGCCCCCAGTACACCCCCAGTACACCCCCCAGTACACCCCCCAGTACACCCCCCCCAGTACACCCCCCCAGTACACACACCCCCCAGTACACCCCCCCCCAGTACACCCCCCAGTACACCCCCCCAGTACACACCCCCCCAGTACACACCCCCAGTACACACCCCCCAGTACACACACCCCCAGTACACCCCCCAGTACACACCCTCCAGTACACCCCCCCCAGTACACCCCCCCCAGTACACCCCCCCCCAGTACACCCCCCCCAGTACACCCCCCCCCAGTACACCCCCCAGTACACCCCCCCCAGTACACCCCCCCCAGTACACACCCCCCCAGTACACACCCCCCCAGTACACCCCCCCCCAGTACACCCCCCCCAGTACACCCCCCCCCCCAGTACACCCCCCCAGTACACACCCCCCCAGTACACACACACCCCCAGTACACACACACCCCCAGTACACACACACCCCCAGTACACCCCCCAGTACACCCCCCAGTACACCCCCCAGTACACCCCCCAGTACACCCCCCCCAGTACACCCCCCAGTACACCCCCCCAGTACACCCCCCAGTACACCCCCCCAGTACACCCCCCCAGTACACCCCCCCAGTACACCCCCCCAGTACACCCCCCCAGTAAACACCCCCCCAGTAAACACCCCCCCCAGTAAACACACCCCCCAGTACACACACACCCCAGTACACACACCCCCCCCCAGTACACACACACCCCCAGTACACCCCCCCCAGTACACCCCCCCCAGTACACCCCCCCCAGTACACACCCCCCAGTACACACACACCCCAGTACACCCCCCAGTACACACACACCCCCAGTACACCCCCCAGTACACACCCCCCCCAGTACACACACCCCCCCAGTACACCCCCCCCAGTACACCCCCCCCAGTACACCCCCCCAGTACACACACCCCAAGTACACACACACCCCAGTACACCCCCCCCAGTACACACCCCCCCCCAGTACACACACACCCCCAGTACACACACACCCCCAGTACACCCCCCCCCCAGTACACCCCCCCCAGTACACCCCCCCAGTACAACCCCCCCCAGTACACACACCCCCCAGCACACCCCCCCCCCCAGTACACACCCCCCCAGTACACACACCCCCAGTACACACACCCCCAGTACACGCACCCCCCAGTACACACACACCCCCAGTACACACACACCCCCAGTACACACACCCCCCCCCAGTACACCCCCCCCAGTACACACACCCCCAGTACACACACCCCCAGTACACACCCCCCAGTACACCCCCCCAGTACACACCCCCCCAGTACACCCCCCAGTACACCCCCCCCAGTACACCCCCCAGTACACCCCCCCCCAGTACACACCCCCCCAGTACACCCCCCAGTACACCCCCCCCCCCAGTACACCCCCCAGTACACCCCCCCCAGTACACACCCCCCCAGTACACACCCCCCCCAGTACACATACCCCCCCAGTACACCCCCCCAGTACACACCCCCCCCAGTACACCCCCCCCAGTACACACACCCAGTCCCCAGACCCCCCCCCCCAGTACACAGACCCCCCAGTACACACACCCCCAGAACACCCCCCCCCCAGTACACACCCCCCCAGGACACCCCCCCCAGGACACAACCCCCCAGTACACCCCCCAGTACACACACCCCCCAGTACACACACCCCCCAGTACACACACCCCCAGTACACACACCCCCAGTACACACACCCCAGTACACACACCCCCAGTACACACACCCCAGTACACACACACCCCAGTACACACACCCCCCAGTACACACACCCCCCAGTACACACCCCCCCCAGTACACACACACCCCCAGTACACCCCCCCCCCCAGTACACCCCCCCCAGTACACCCCCCCCCCAGTACAACCCCCCCCCCCAGTACACACCCCCCAGTACACACCCCCCCCAGTACACCCCCAATACACACACGCCCCAGTACACCCCCCCCCCCCAGTACACCCCCCCCCAGTACACCCCCCCCCAGTACACCCCCCCCAGTACACCCCCCCAGTACACTCACCCCCCCAGTACACACAGCCCCCCAGTACACCCCCCAGTACACCCCCCAGTACACCCCCCAGTACAACCCCCCCCAGTACACCCCCCCCCAGTACACCCACACCCCCAGTACACCCCCAGTACACACCCCCAGTACACACCCCCAGTACACACCCCCAGTACACACCCCCAGTACACACCCCAGTACACACCCCCAGTACACACCCCCAGTACACACCCCCAGTACACACCCCAGTACACACCCCCAGTACACACCCCCAGTACACACCCCCAGTACACACCCCCAGTACACACCCCCAGTACACACCCCCAGTACACCCCCCCCAGTACACCCCCCCAGTACACCCCCCCCCAGTACAACCCCCCGCCCCAGTACAACCCCCCGCCCCAGTACACACACCCCCCAGTACACACACCCCCAGTACACACCCCCCCAGTACACACACACCCCCAGTACACCCCCCCCAGTACACACCCTGCCAGTACACCCCCCCCCCAGTACACCCCCCCCCAGTCCACCCCCCCCAGTACACCCCCCCCCCAGTACACCCCCCCCAGTACACCCCCCCCCCAGTACACCCCCCCAGTACACCCCCCCAGTACACACCCACCAGTACACACCCCCCCAGTACACACACACCCCCCAGTACACACACACCCCCCAGTACACACACCCCCCCAGGACACACACCCCCCAGTACAACCCCAGTACACACCCCCCAGTACACACCCCCCAGTACACACCCCCCAGTACACACACCCCCCAGTACACACACCCCCCAGTACACACACCCCCAGTACACACCCCCCCAGTACACACAGCCCCCAGTACACCCCCAGTACACCCCCCAGTACAACCCCCCCCAGTACACCCCCCCCAGTACACCCCCCCAGTACACACCCCCAGTACACACCCCCAGTACACACCCCCAGTACACACCCCCAGTACACACCCCCAGTACACACCCCAGTACACACCCCCAGTACACACCCCCAGTACACACCCCCAGTACACACCCCCAGTACACACCCCCAGTACACACCCCCAGTACACACCCCCAGTACACACCCCCAGTACACACCCCCAGTACACACCCCCAGTACACACCCCCAGTACACACCCCCAGTACACACCCCCAGTACACACCCCCAGTACACACCCCCAGTACACCCCCCCAGTACACCCCCCCCAGTACACCCCCCCAGTACACCCCCCGCCCCAGTACACCCCCCGCCCCAGTACACACACCCCCCAGTACACACACCCCCAGTACACACCCCCCCAGTACACACACACCCCCAGTACACCCCCCCCAGTACACACCCTGCCAGTACACCCCCCCCCCAGTACACCCCCCCCCCCAGTCCACCCCCCCAGTACACCCCCCCCCCCAGTACACCCCCCCCCCCAGTACACCCCCCCAGTACACCCCCCCAGTACACCCCCCCAGTACACACCCACCAGTACACACCCCCCCAGTACACACACACCCCCCAGTACACACACACCCCCCAGTACACACACACCCCCCAGGACACACACCCCCCAGTACACCCCCCCCCAGTACACACCCCCCAGTACACCCCCCCCAGTACACACCCCCCCAGTACACACACCCCCAGTACACACACCCCCAGTACACACACCCCCAGTACACACACCCCCAGTACACACACCCCCCAGTACACACCCCCGCCCAGTACACACCCCCCCAGTACACACCCCCCCAGTACACACACCCCACCCAGTACACCCCCCAGTGCACACCCCCCCAGTACACACACCCCCCAGTACACCGCCCCCCAGTGCACCCCCCCCCAGTACACACCCCCCCAGTACACACACCCCACCCAGTACACCCCCCAGTACACACACCCCCAGTACACCCCCCCAGTACACCCCCCAGTACACCTCCCCCCCAGTACACACACCCCCCCAGTACACCCCCCCCAGTACACCCCCCCAGTACACCCCCCCAGTACACCCCCTCCCCAGTACTCCACCCCCCCAGTACACCACCCCCCCAGTACAACCCCCCCCAGTACACCACCCCCCCAGTACAACCCCCCCCAGTACACCCCCACCCCCAGTACAACCCCCCCCAGTACACCCCCACCCCCCAGTACAACCCCCCCAGTACACCCCCCCCAGTACAACCCCCCCCAGTACACCCCCCCAGTACACCCCCCCAGTACACCCCCCCAGTACACCCCCCCAGTACACCCCCCCCCAGTACACCCCCCCCCAGTACACCCCCCCCCCCAGTACACCCCCCCCAGTACACCCCCCCCAGTACACCCCCCCAGTACACCCCCCAGTACACCCCCCCAGTACACCCCCCCCAGTACACCCCCCCCAGTACACCCCCCCCCAGTACACCCCCCCCAGTACACCCCCCCCAGTACACCCCCCCCAGTACACCCCCCCCCAGTACACCCCCCCCCAGTACACCCCCCCCAGTACACCCCCCCCAGTACACCCCCCCCCAGTACACCCCCCCCAGTACACCCCCCCAGTACACCCCCCCAGTACACCCCCCCAGTACACCCCCCCAGGTACACCCCCCCAGTACCCCCCCCCCGTACACCCCCCCGTACACCCCCCCCGTACACCCCCCCCGTACACCCCCCCCGTACACCCCCCCGTACACCCCCCCAGTACCCCCCCCCCCGTACACCCCCCCAGTATACCCCCCCGCCCAGTACACCCCCCCGCCCAGTACACCCCCCCGCCCAGTACACCCCCCCGCCCAGTACACCCCCCCGCCCAGTACACCCCCCCAGTACACCCCCCCCAGTACACCCCCCCAGTACACACACACCCCCAGTATACCCCCCCCAGTGTACCCCCCAGTACACCCCCCCCAGTACACCCCCCCCAGTACACCCCCCCGTACACCCCCCCCGTACACCCCCCCAGTACACCCCCCAGTACACCCCCCAGTACACCCCCCAGTACACCCCCCCCAGTACATCCCCCCCACAGTACACCCCCCCAGTACACCCCCCCCAGTACAACCCCCAGTACAATCCCCCCCCCAGTACACCCACCCCAGTACACACACCCCCCCCCAGTACACCCCCCCCCAGTACACCCACCCCCCCCAGTACACCCCCCCCCAGTACACACCCCCCCCAGTACACACCCCCCCAGTACACACACCCCCAGTACACCCCCCCCCAGTACACCCCCAGTACACCCCCCCCCCCAGTACACACCCCCCCCAGTACACCCCCCCCCAGTACAACCCCCCCCCAGTACACCCCCCCCCAGTAAACCCCCCCCCAGTACACCCCCCCCCAGTACACCCCCCCAGTACACCCCCCCAGTACACTCACCCCCCCAGTACACCCCCCAGTACAACCCCCCCCCGTACACCCCCCCCGTACACCCCCCCCAGTACACCCCCAGTACACACCTCCCCCCAGTACACACCCCCCCCAGTACACCCCCCCAGTACACCCCCCCCCCCAGTACACCCCCCCCCAGTACACCCCCCCAGTACACCCCCCCAGTACACCCCCCCAGTACACTCACCCCCCCAGTACACCCCCCAGTACAACCCCCCCCAGTACACACCCCCCCAGTACACACACACCCCCAGTACACACCCCCAGTACACACCCCCAGTACACACACCCCCCAGTACACCCCCCCAGTACACCCCCCCCAGTACACCCCCCCCAGTACACACCCCCCCAGTACACCCCCCCAGTACACACCCCCCCCAGTACACACACACCCCCAGTACACACCCCCAGTACACACCCCCAGTACACACACCCCCAGTACCCCCCCCCAGTACCCCCCCCCCAGTACCCCCCCCCCCAGTACACCCCCCCCCAGTACACCCCCCCCCAGTACACCCCCCCCAGTCCACCACCCCAGTACACCCCCCCCCCCAGTACACCCCCCCCAGTACACCCCCCCCAGTACACACCCACCAGTACACACCCCCCCAGTACACACCCCCCCCCCAGTACACACACCCCCCCAGTACACCCCCCCAGTACACACACCCCCCAGTACACACCCCCCCAGTACACCCCCCCCCCAGTACACACCCCCCCCAGTACACCCCCCCCCCCAGTACACCCCCCCCCCCAGTACACCCCCCCCCAGTACACACACCCCCAGTACACACACCCCACCCAGTACACCCCCCCAGTACACACCCCCCCCAGTACACACCCCCCCCAGTACACACCCCCCAGTACACCCCCCCCCAGTACACCCCCCCCCAGTACACACACCCCACCCAGTACACACACCCCCAGTACACACACCCCCAGTACACACCCCCAGTACACCCCCCCAGTACACCCCCCAGTACACCTCCCCCCCCCCAGTACACACACCCCCCCAGTACACCCCCCCCCAGTACACCCCCCCCAGTACACCCCCTACCCAGTACTCCACCCCCCCAGTACACCACCCCCCCAGTATAACCCCCCCCAGTACACCACCCCCCCAGTACAACCCCCCCCAGTACACCCCCACCCCCAGTACACCCCACCCAGTACACCCCCCCAGTACACCCCCCCCAGTACACCCCCCCCAGTACAACCCCCCCAGTACAACCCCCCCAGTACACCCCCCCAGTACACCCCCCCCAGTACACCCCCCCCAGTACACCCCCCCCAGTACACCCCCCCCAGTACACCCCCCCAGTACACCCCCCCCCCCAGTACACCCCCCCCAGTACACCCCCCCCAGTACACCCCCCCAGTACACCCCCCCCCCAGTACACCCCCCACAGTACACCCCCCCCCAGTACACCCCCCACAGTACACCCCCCCCAGTACACCCCCCCCCCAGTACACCCCCCCCCAGTACACCCCCCCCCCAGTACACCCCCCCAGTACACCCCCCCAGTACACCCCCCCAGTACACCCCCCCAGTACACCCCCCCAGTACACCCCCCCAGTACACCCCCCCAGTACACCCCCCCAGTACACCCCCCCAGTACACCCCCCCAGGTACACCCCCCCAGTACCCCCCCCGTACACCCCCCCCGTACACCCCCCCCGTACACCCCCCCGTACACCCCCCCCAGTACCCCCCCCCGTACACCCCCCCAGTATACCCCCCCGCCCAGTACACCCCCCCGCCCAGTACACCCCCCCGCCCAGTACACCCCCCCGCCCAGTACACCCCCCCGCCCAGTACACCCCCCCGCCCAGTACACCCCCCCGCCCAGTACACCCCCC
>NC_092732.1:40827125-40869625 GCF_047496885.1 Scyliorhinus torazame | reverse complement strand
TGTCAAGGTGCCCCTTAAACGTCCCTATCGTCCCTGCTTCACCACCTCCTCCGGTAGCGAGTTCCAGGCACCCACTACCCTCTGCGTAAAAAACTTGCCTCGTACATCTACTCTAAACCTTGCCCCTCTCACCTTAAACCTATGCCCCCTAGTAATTGACCCCTCTACCCTGGGGAAAAGCCTCTGACTATCCACTCTGTCTATGCCCCTCCTAATTTTGTAGACCTCTATCAGGTCTCCCCTCAACCTCCTTCGTTCCAGTGAGAACAAACCGAGTTTATTCAACCGCTCCTCATAGCTAATGCCCTCCATACCAGGCAACATTCTGGTAAATCTCTTCTGCACCCTCTCTAAAGCCTCCACATCCTTCTGGTAGTGTGGCGACCAGAATTGAACACTATACTCCACGTGTGGCCTAACTAAGGTTCTATACAGCTGCAACATGACTTGCCAATTCTTATACTCAATGCCCCAACCAATGAAGGCAAGCATGACGTATGCCTTCTTGACTACCTTCTCCACCTGTGTTGCCCCTTTCAGTGTCCTGTGGACCTGTACACCTAGATCTCTCTGACTTTCAATACTCTTGAGGGTTTTACCATTCATAGAATTTACAGTGCAGAAGGAGGCAATTCGGCCCATCGAGTCTACACCAGCTCTTGGAAAGAGCACCCTACCCAAGGTCAACACCTCCACCCTATCCCCACAACCCAGCAGCCCCACCCAACACTAAGGGCAATTTTGGACACTAAGGGCAATTTATCATGGCCAATCCACCTAACCTGCACATCTTTGGACTGTGGGAGGAAACCGGAGCACCCGGAGGAAACCCACGCACACACGGGGAGGCACACCCAAGCCGGAATCGAACCTGAGACCCTGGAGCTGTGAAGCAATTGTGCTATCCACAATGCTACCGTGCTGCACTGTATATTCCCTAGCTGCATTAGACCTTCCAAAATGAATTACCTCACATTTGTCCGGATTAAACTCCATCTGCCATCTCTCCGCCAAAGTCTCCAAACAATCTAAATCCTGCTGTATCCTCCGACAGTCCTCATCGCTATCCGCAATTCCACCAACCTTTGTGTCGTCTGCAAACTTACTAATCAGACCAGTTACATTTTCCTCCAAATCATTTATATATACTACAAACAGCAAAGATCCCAGCACTGATCCCTGCGGAACACCACTGGTCACAGCCCTCCAATTAGAAAAGCATCCATCCATTGCTACTCTCTGCCTTCTATGACCTAGCCAGTTCTGTATCCACCTTGCCAGCTCACCCCTGATCCCGTGTGACTTCACCTTTTGTACCAGTCTACCATGAGGGACCTTGTCAAAGGCCTTACTGAAGTCCATGTAGACAACATCCACTGCCCTACCTGCATCAATCATCTTTGTGACCTCCTCGAAAAACTCTATCAAGTTAGTGAGACACGACCTCCCCTTCACAAAACCGTGCTGCCTCTCACTAATACGTCCATTTGCTTCCAAATGGGAGTAGATTCTGTCTCGAAGAATTCTCTCCAGTAATTTCCCTACCACTGAAGTAAGGCTCACCGGCCTGAAGGTGAAATATGCAGTCATGCAACGGGATGACAAGAAGGCTAACCTACTACCTCCATCCCCCCTTTAACCGTCCCACCCTCTACTCACACATTCAGGACAGACAAACACAGAGGGGTGGAAAGGGGTCAAATAATAAGGGCAAAAGATAAGAATCCTTGCCTCAGGCTCTCCTCCCAACCCGCTGGTTGGTTGAAGGCTCTGGTTCTCAGTTGGTGATGGTCTCCTTGCCGGTTCATTCATTCAGTACTCCCAAGCAGAAGACTTTCTCCTGGGGAGGCACTTTATCTTTTATTACACTGGGCCTGCAACTCGAAGATTCACCTCCAGGCCTGGTTCCTTCTTGACACCCGTTGTCTCACTTCCAGCCCGTGTTTTCGTCTTCAACCCTTTGCAGGCTGGGGGGAAATGACGTCCAGTCTTACCTGGGCGAGAGACGAGCTCCCACACTGGAGTTTTGGAGAGATTACATCCGCTCGGAGACAGAGAGGGACTCAGAGCTGAACCTCCCCAGCTTCAGGACCAAAAGTGAAACCAGAAACCCGGCCTTGTGGCTGGCGGGGGGGGGGGGGGGGGGGGGGTGGAACCCTACCTCAGTGAGGTCAGAACCAATCAACACTGGTTGCCGGGCAAAGCACAGCATTTCCAGCCTGTTCATTGGCTGCCAGCCAAGTCAGTGAAAGCGAGTCATCAGTGATCTCTCCCAGAGGCGCAGGCCACGTACGGACTGCTTTGCCTTAAAGTCACAGCTCCATTAATCATCCATGGATCAAAATGGCCGTTGCAAAAATGGAAAGAATGGGAAAAATAAGGGAATAGACAGGATCCACCAGGAGCGAACCTGACAGCCTTTAAACTGAATGCGCGACTCTTGCGCGTTACGACCTTCTCCCTCATCTCCTCCGGCCTGAGACAATTATTGTCAATCTCAGTCCCTCTGTAACCGAGCCTCCCATTCCAACAAAATCCCTCAGCATTCCGACCCGCCGTGCCGGAACCTTCTCCGGGATTATCCCGCTCTCACTCGGCATTGGCGCTGGTTGTCCAGCATCGATACTCTGCGGAATTAGGGGGGGATAGAGTTCGTCCTGGACGCTACCCGACCTGAGACTGACATCCACAAGTTTCTAATCACCTTCACTGTGTTACAGGTCACGGAATCGGGAGCACGTTCTTGGCTAAACTGGCAAAGGTAAAAATATTGATGTAGCGTGGGAGAAACCCCACTACCACCCTAACCCCAAACCCCCCCTTTATCCTAACACAGTGCGGCCAGTGTAGAGGGAGATTTACTCTGTATCTAACCCCGTGCTGTACCTGTCCTGGGAGTGTTTGATGGGGACAGTGTAGAGGGAGATTTACTCTGTATCTAACCCCGTGCTGTACCTGTCCTGGGAGTGTTTGATGGGGACAGTGTAGAGGGAGCTTTACTCTGTATCTAACCCCGTGCTGTACCTGTCCTGGGAGTGTTTGATGGGGACAGTGTAGAGGGAGCTTTACTCTGTATCTAACCCCGTGCTGTACCTGTCCTGGGAGTGTTTGATGGGGACAGTGTAGGGGGAGCTTTACTCTGTATCTAACCCCGTGCTGTACCTGTCCTGGGAGTGTTTGATGGGGACAGTGTAGAGGGAGCTTTACTCTGTATCTAACCCCGTGCTGTACCTGTCCTGGGAGTGTTTGATGGGGACAGTGTAGGGGGAGCTTTACTCTGTATCTAACCCCGTGCTGTACCTGTCCTGGGAGTGTTTGATGGGGACAGTGTAGAGGGAGATTTACTCTGTATCTAACCCCGTGCTGTACCTGTCCTGGGAGTGTTTGATGGGGACAGTGTAGAGGGAGCTTTACTCTGTATCTAACCCCGTGCTGTACCTGTCCTGGGAGTGTTTGATGGGGACAGTGTAGAGGGAGCTTTACTCTGTATCTAACCCCGTGCTGTACCTGTCCTGGGAGTGTTTGATGGGGACAGTGTAGAGGGAGCTTTACTCTGTATCTAACCCCGTGTTGTACCTGTCCTGGGAGTGTTTGATGGGGACAGTGTAGAGGGAGCTTTACTCCGTATCGAACCCCGTGCTGTGCCTGTCCTGGGAGTGTTTGACGGGGACCGTGTTGGGGGAGCTTTACTCTGTATCTAACCCCCGTGCTGTCCCTGTCCTGGGAGTGTTTGATGGGGACAGTGTAGAGGGAGCTTTACTCTGTATCTAACCCCGTGCTGTCCCTGTCCTGGGAGTGTTTGATGGGGACAGTGTAGAGGGAGCTTTACTCTGTATCTAACCCCGTGCTGTCCCTGTCCTGGGAGTGTTTGATGGGGACAGTGTAGAGGAAGCTTTACTCTGTATCTAACCCCGTGCTGTACCTATCCTGGGAGTGTTTGATGGGGACAGTGTAGAGGGAGCTTTACTCTGTATCTAACCCCGTGCTGTACCTGTCCTGGGTGTGTTTGATGGGGACAGTGTAGAGGGAGCTTTACTCTGTATCTAACCCCGTGCTGTACCTGTCCTGGGTGTGTTTGATGGGGACAGTGTAGAGGGAGCTTTACTCTGTATCTAACCCAGTGCTGTACCTGTCCTGGGAGTGTTTGATGGGGACAGTGTAGAGGGAGCTTTACTCTGTATCTAACCCCGTGCTGTACCTGTCCTGGGAGTGTTTGATGGGGACAGTGTAGAGGGAGCTTTACTCTGTATCTAACCCCGTGCTGTACCTGTCCTGGGAGTGTTTGATGGGGACAGTGTAGAGGGAGCTTTACTCTGTATCTAACCCCGTGCTGTACCTGTCCTGGGAGTGTTTGATGGGGACAGTGTAGAGGGAGCTTTACTCTGTATCTAACCCTGTGCTGTACCTGTCCTGGGAGTGTTTGATGGGGACAGTGTCGGGGGAGCTTTACTCTGTATCAAACCCCGTGCTGTACCTGTCCTGGGAGTGTTTGATGGGGACAGTGTAGAGGGAGCTTTACTCTGTATCTAACCCCGTGCTGTACCTGTCCTGGGAGTGTTTGATGGGGACAGTGTAGAGGGAGCTTTACTCTGTATCTAACCCCGTGCTGTACCTGTCCTGGGAGTGTTTGATGGGGACAGTGTAGAGGGAGCTTTACTCTGTATCTAACCCCGTGCTGTACCTGTCCTGGGAGTGTTTGATGGGGACAGTGTAGAGGGAGCTTTACTCTGTATCTAACCCCGTGCTGTACCTGTCCTGGGAGTGTTTGATGGGGACAGTGTAGAGGGAGCTTTACTCTGTATCTAACCCCGTGCTGTACCTGTCCTGGGAGTGTTTGATGGGGACAGTGTAGAGGGAGCTTTACTCTGTATCTAACCCCGTGCTGTACCTGTCCTGGGAGTGTTTGATGGGGACAGTGTAGAGGGAGCTTTACTCTGTATCTAACCCCGTGCTGTACCTGTCCTGGGAGTGTTTGTTGGAGACAGTGTAGAGGGAGCTTTACTCTGTATCTAACCCCATGCTGTACCTGTCCTGGGAGTGTGAGATGGGGACAGTGTAGAGGGAGCTTTACTCTGTATCTAACCCCGTGCTGTACCTGTCCTGGGAGTGTGAGATTGGGACGGTGTAGAGGGAGCTTTACTCTGTATCTAACCCTGTGCTGTACCTGTCCTGGGAGTGTTTGTTGGGGACAGTGTAGAGAGAGCTTTACTCTGTATCTAACCCCGTGCTGTACCTGTCCTGGGAGTGTTTGATGGGGACAGTGTAGAGGGAGCTTTACTCTGTATCTAACCCCGTGCTGTACCTGTCCTGGGAGTGTTTGATGGGGACAGTGTAGAGGGAGCTTTACTCTGTATCTAACCCCGTGCTGTCCCTGTCCTGGGAGTGTTTGATGGGGACAGTGTAGAGGGAGCTTTACTCTGTATCTAACCCCGTGCTGTCCCTGTCCTGGGAGTGTTTGATGGGGACAGTGTAGAGGGAGCTTTACTCTGTATCTAACCCCGTGCTGTACCTGTCCTGGGAGACATTTTAATTCTGTGTTTTCTCATAGATTGCTTTGCAGAACAATTGCTCCAGGCTGGACTTTGTCGTCCTGAATGAGAATAAACCGAGTATTGACTTCTACCTCGCTAAGGGAGCTGTGAATCTGACCGAGTCTGAAGGGTGGCACCTGTTCAGGTTCAATGAGGCGCAGGTGGCAAGGCTGGCAGGTGGCACGGGGCAGACCTGTCCCCCTAAATAAACCGGGGGGAGGAGACACAGTTCCCTCTTCAATCCTGACATTCCCTTTCAGAATGGGCAACCCCTATGTAAACATGTCACGCTTCAATCATGGCCTCCGACCAGTGTGTGGTGCTGCAGCAAAATGACGATGGTATCCGGCGCCACAGTAAGGACACATCCTTCACTGGAGACCTCGGGATCACCTCTTCACCCTGAATGTCATCAGTCATCTGTGCTTAACTCAATCCTTCGAATCATATTGGCTGCTTCACTGGTCATAATCTGTCATTTTCATTCATATTAAAGATCCGATATCTTCTCACACAAACCGCCTGTGGACGAAGCCTTATTTCTTGCTGTCAAAAGTTTTGCCATATTCCAATTTTCCCAAAAATTGATCACGAGGATGATCCGAGAACAGATATCATAACTGTCAGGAAATTGGGACGGTACACGTCTCCCGAGAAAAGAGAAGGTTTGGGGGGGGTGACCAGATTGAGGAATTCCAAAAGGGGGTCGATAGGGTACCTAGAGAAGATCTTTTCACACTGTGGGGGAGGGGCCAGAACTAGGGGCCAGCAATGTAAATGTAAGATGTAGCAATGTGGTAATGAAAATCAAAATCTACCTTTAAATAGAGTTGGCAGACTCTGGACTATTTGCTGCAAAGAGATGTCCTGGATAAACCACTTTGAGAGAGAGTGATCCTTCAGGAATCAGCAGGTTCTTGCCTGTGTCATGTAAGCCACCTGGGTTGGCCACTTCCCGACTTAAAATGGAGGTCCGCAAAGACTACAGGGAAATTCAGCCAACACTGGCAGAAACTAGCAAGTGCAGAAATCCTGTGTATTAGAACTTGCAAAAGCCCAGACAGCACTGAAACTCACAGCCATCTGCATATTAATGAGCGATCCCCGGGCACAATTGATACACTTCAGGTGAATAAGGCCAAGCCAGACTCTTCGGCGCCAGCAGGAGCCAAGACAAAGGAAGGCCGACGGACACTCAGGGACCGCCCAGCGATCAGGGAACGGCTCCAGTATTGGAAAAATTGATCCAAGTGATCGGAACGCAGTCCAATCACTTGGAACCAGGTACGGGGTCCACCCCAAAGGGCGGGAAGCCCTTGGGGACTATAAAGTAAAGCCCCAAGTTCAAATCGTCCTTCCTGGCAGGGTCACTCAGCAACTCGAATCAACCCGTGAGAGTGAACTGTCTAAGCTGCCTCATCAACCAAGTAAGTCTCCAGTCAATGCTCACTACGAGATAGGCGCTCCTAGCTACAAGTCCATACCAGCTTTTGAATCCTGCAGACTCAGATCGAACGAAAGGCCATTTGTTCCCCTGACCTGGTGGGCCAATTCCGAAGCTAAGTATAGGCCTTTTAGTGTTAGAGATAGTCTAGAAAGTAGAGTTTATGCATGAGTAGTGATTTACCGTGTATAATAAATGTGTTTTGATTTGAATCTTACTAATTGATGCGTTGAGTTATTGATCAGTACTTGAACCTCTTGGCGGTATAAAAATACCTGGCGACTTTAGAGCAAAGGTTATAGAAACAGAGCAAATTAAGTAAAGATACAACGGGCAACATTTAAGAGCCAACCAATAGTTAGCAACAGTCAAACTATTGTTTAACCTACCAGTCTTCAGAAACTGCCGGTCCATTCACAGACAGATCAAAACTGAACAGCTGACTGCTTCACCCCCTGGCTCTTCCCAGTAAACATCATCCTTCTAAAGCGAAACACAATGTCTCTAATTATTTATTCTCCTGGGAACCTTTTATAAAACAAATCCCATGAGCCCAACATCAGTTCGACAAGATACGTGGTTGGAATGAATGATGACCCCCGTTAGAGGTGAAAATGTTCACATGAAGGCCTGAGGATGAGTATAAAGGAGCAGTTTATTATTTCAGATCGGGGAGCAAGATTTGGAGATGGCGCAGTCTTGCAATCCTCTTTCTCACTTGAGTTACGGTTCGCATTGGGTTAATGTACAGATTCAAGGGGCGGAATTAGTTGTATTCTCATTTACACACAACTATATTCGCGTTACAATTCATTACATGCAGTCAATCAATTTTCTTAGCATCTCAGTTATCACACATACGGTTAAAGTGGGTGTTGTCTTACCCGCCCCTAACATCATACAGAAGTCATTCAAAACTAACATAATGATGTCCTGTCTGCAGCTGTGGACCTTGAGCTTCATCAAGGATACAATACACCCTGTACATACCCACGCCTGGTTCTCATGAGGTAGCTTAAGTTCAGCCATTTTGTGTCTTTAGTATTGCTTTAATAACTAACAGCCATTTTGTGTCCATAAGCATTGTGTATACACTATCCATTTCTACAAATGTTCTCTTCTAAACAGGCATCTAAGCCAGTGAGTACCTTTTGTCTGATCAGAACTATGCAAAAGTAATATAGGAGCACAAATGTCGTTACAGAGCCACCTATAATTTATATCATAGTCCAGTTTCAGAAAATGCACTCCCAACACCTCACTTTACGATGCCTTGATTGCACCTCTGCAGCCAAAGTGTCTACTGGTTTTGTAAACCAGGAGTTTTTTTTTAAAAACATGACCGCAGCAGTCACACACACCAACCCAGACTTTTAACCCTTACTGCACCAAGTACGTAGAGTACAATATCTCGGGAATGCCAACATTCATCACATCTGTACGTTCGACTTTGAATCAACGAAGCTGTTGACAGCGCTGCCGTTCCATTTAAACCTTTCCAATCAACAGCTGCCAAAGAGAGCTGGAATACCGCCTCGGACCACATGGAGTGGTCACTCTGCGGCTGGTCCACTAAGCTCAACCTTGACTGCGGTGTAACCTCAGAGGCACTATTTCCTCAATATCGGTCCTCAAGTCATCTTACTCTTCCTGCGCAGCCAATTCTGCCGCATTCTGGACATTGGCCGTCTTTGCTCCAGCAATCGGCCCGTGAGTGGTCCGTGTTTGCACAACGGTGACACGCCTGTGGCTGGGCATACCTCTTCCGTCGGGTGGCCAGTTAATGGATCCTCATGCTTGTCCCGAGTTGGGAATCCCCCTTCGACGCGAGCTCCCATGGAAAGGGTAATATCTAATCCTGTTTTCAGACTTGGATTTTGTTGTCGATGATCTTCTCCGTATGGCTTCACGTTTCAAACCGCACACCAAACGATCTCCAATCGAGTCATCCTAACGAGTCACCAAACTTGCACAACCCGGCAAGTGGCTTGAGGGTGGCGCAATATTTTGCCCCTCTAACTCCTACCTCCGATGAAACCGAACCCCTCTCTGCAATAATTAACGGCTTTGGTGCATAATGATCTTCGTATATTTTAACCAATTCATGATACGCCTCATCCCCGGGTTTCTCCGGCCGAACCAAGCTACTTAACAAATTGAAAGTTTGCTTCCAATTGTACTTAGGACCTTAATATCTCCTGAAATCTTTTTGGCTCGAATGTAATAATGGGATCGTTCTGTGCATGACTTCCAGTTTTCCGAGTCTTCATCAAAGGAGTCCATTGTGCCAATGTTTCCCGCCGTTTTATTGATATCAGAATGCTCCCCCAACTTCTCTAAAATGAATGGTACTGTTAAATAAAGTTCAATTAACAATTTGTAGCACTCCTAACTCACTTCTCGTGCTGTGAGAATCTGTTGTTCTCTGTTCCACTCTTCCTCCATGGCCCTACTGTCCTGCACGTGGCGAGCTCTGCAACCTGCGATCCCCAGAGGGCCGGGTCAGGCCCTGCTTTTTGAATCTTTGCCCCAAAGCCCTGACCGGTTCTGATAAAGCGCTTGCAAGACCTGACCTCCTGTTAATTGCTGGATCGATTGACCTGTTGAAGCAGCTCCGATCTTCCCACAGCGACCATCGAGGCCCTGCCCGTCGAATTTCGGCTTTTATCTCTTCAGAAAATATTGTTCTTTCCGACCAGCTCCTCGACGCCACTTTTATTTTTGTTCACTGTTGTATCTTTAGACGGACAGGACAAAGGAAATGGATTGCTGATGCAGATGGGTTCAATGCAACATTAACAGAGGTTTATTAAATAGGTCTTTGCTGTACAAACGCTGGTCCCAGACGAAAGTTAAAGCCAGCAGAGTAGCTAATGACATCACGCATGTCATGTGACTCAGTGCTTAAAGGGACATTTCACACAACCAGGATGACCCACATGTACAACACTCAGTATTGACCACGCAACACAATGGCACTCCCTCAGTACTGACCCTCCAATACTGCAGCGCTCCCTCAGTACTGACCCTCCAATACTGCAGCGCTTCTTCAGTACTGACCCTCCAATACTGCAGCGCTCCTTCAGTACTGATCCTCTGACAGTGCGGCACTCCCTCAGTACTGACCCACTGACAGTGCAGCACTCCCTCAGTACTGGCCCTCCGACAGTGCGGCACTCCCTCAGTACTGACCCTCTGACAGTGCGGCACTCCCTCAGTACTGACCCTCTGACAGTGCGGCGCTCCCTCAGTACTGACCCTCTGACAGTGCAGCAGTCCCTCAGTACTGACCCTCTGACAGTGCAGCACTCCCTCAGTACTGACCCTCTGACAGTGCAGCACTCCCTCAGTACTGACCCTCCGACAGTGCGGCGCTCCCTCAGTACTGACCCTCTGACAGTGCGGCACTCCCTCAGTACTGACCCACTGACAGTGCAGCACTCCCTCAGTACTGGCCCTCCGACAGTGCGGCACTCCCTCAGTACTGACCCTCTGACAGTGCGGCACTCCCTCAGTACTGACCCTCTGACAGTGCGGCGCTCCCTCAGTACTGACCCTCTGACAGTGCAGCAGTCCCTCAGTACTGACCCTCTGACAGTGCAGCACTCCCTCAGTACTGACCCTCTGACAGTGCAGCACTCCCTCAGTACTGACCCTCCGACAGTGCGGCGCTCCCTCAGTACTGACCCTCCGACAGTGCGGCACTCCCTCAGTATTGACCCTCTGACAGTGCGGCACTCCCTCAGTACTGACCCACTGACAGTGCAGCACTCCCTCAGTACTGGCCCTCCGACAGTGCGGCACTCCCTCAGTACTGACCCTCTGACAGTGCGGCACTCCCTCAGTACTGACCCTCTGACAGTGCGGCGCTCCCTCAGTACTGACCCTCTGACAGTGCAGCAGTCCCTCAGTACTGACCCTCTGACAGTGCAGCACTCCCTCAGTACTGACCCTCTGACAGTGCAGCACTCCCTCAGTACTGACCCTCCGACAGTGCGGCGCTCCCTCAGTACTGACCCTCTGACAGTGCGGCACTCCCTCAATACTGACCCTCTGACAGTGCAGCACTCCCTCAGTACTGACCCTCCAATACTGCAGCTCTCCCTCAGTACTGATCCTCCGACAGTGTGGCACTCCCTCAGTACTGACCCTCTGACAGTGCAGCACTCCCTCAGTACTGACCCTCTGACAGTGCAGCACTCCCTCAGTACTGACCCTCTGACAGTGCGGCACTCCCTCAGTACTGACCCTCTGACAGTGAGGCACTCCCTCAGTACTGACCCTCTGACAGTGCGGCACTCCCTCAGTACTGACCCTCCGACAGTGCGGCACTCCCTCAGTACTGACCCTCTGACAGTGCGACGCTCCCTCAGTACTGACCCTCTGACAGTGCGGCGCTCCCTCAGTACTGACCCTCTGACAGTGCGGCACTCCCTCAGTACTGACCCTCTGACAGTGCGGCACTCCCTCAGTACTGACCCTCTGACAGTGCGGCGCTCCCTCAGTACTGACCCACTGACAGTGCGGCACTCCCTCAGTACTGACCCTCCGACAGTGCGGCGCTCCCTCAGTACTTACCCTCTGACAGTGCGGCACTCCCTCAGTACTGACCCGCTGACAGTGCGGCGCTCCCTCAGTACTGACCCTCTGACAGTGCAGCAGTCCCTCAGTACTGACCCTCTGACAGTGCAGCACTCCCTCAGTACTGACCCTCTGACAGTGCAGCACTCCCTCAGTACTGACCCTCCGACAGTGCGGTGCTCCCTCAGTACTGACCCTCTGACAGTGCGGCACTCCCTCAGTACTGACCCTCTGACAGTGCAGCACTCCCTCAGTACTGACCCTCCAATACTGCAGCTCTCCCTCAGTACTGATCCTCTGACAGTGTGGCACTCCCTCAGTACTGACCCTCTGACAGTGCGACACTCCCTCAGTACTGACCCTCTGACAGTGCAGCACTCCCTCAGTACTGACCCTCTGACAGTGCGGCACTCCCTCAGTACTGACCCTCTGACAGTGCGGCGCTCCCTCAGTACTGACCCTCTGACAGTGCAGCACTCCCTCAGTACTGACCCTCTGACAGTGCGGCACTCCCTCAGTACTGACCCTCTGACAGTGAGGCACTCCCTCAGTACTGACCCTCTGACAGTGCGGCACTCCCTCAGTACTGACCCTCCGACAGTGCGGCACTCCCTCAGTACTGACCCTCTGACAGTGCGACGCTCCCTCAGTACTGACCCTCCGACAGTGCGGCGCTCCCTCAGTACTTACCCTCTGACAGTGCGGCACTCCCTCAGTACTGACCCGCTGACAGTGCGGCGCTCCCTCAGTACTGACCCTCTGACAGTGCAGCAGTCCCTCAGTACTGACCCTCTGACAGTGCAGCACTCCCTCAGTACTGACCCTCTGACAGTGCAGCACTCCCTCAGTACTGACCCTCCGACAGTGCGGTGCTCCCTCAGTACTGACCCTCTGACAGTGCGGCACTCCCTCAGTACTGACCCTCTGACAGTGCAGCACTCCCTCAGTACTGACCCTCCAATACTGCAGCTCTCCCTCAGTACTGATCCTCTGACAGTGTGGCACTCCCTCAGTACTGACCCTCTGACAGTGCGACACTCCCTCAGTACTGACCCTCTGACAGTGCAGCACTCCCTCAGTACTGACCCTCTGACAGTGCGGCACTCCCTCAGTACTGACCCTCTGACAGTGCGGCGCTCCCTCAGTACTGACCCTCTGACAGTGCAGCACTCCCTCAGTACTGACCCTCTGACAGTGCGGCACTCCCTCAGTACTGACCCTCTGACAGTGAGGCACTCCCTCAGTACTGACCCTCTGACAGTGCGGCACTCCCTCAGTACTGACCCTCCGACAGTGCGGCACTCCCTCAGTACTGACCCTCTGACAGTGCGACGCTCCCTCAGTACTGACCCTCTGACAGTGCGGCGCTCCCTCAGTACTGACCCTCTGACAGTGCGGCACTCCCTCAGTACTGACCCTCTGACAGTGCGGCGCTCCCTCAGTCCTGACCCTCTAACAGTGCGGCACTCCCTCAGTACTGACCCTCTGACAGTGCGGCGCTCCCTCAGTACTGACCCTCTGACAGTGCGGTGCTCCCTCAGTACTGACCCTCTGACAGTGCGGCACTCCCTCAGTACTGACCCTCTGACAGTGCGGCACTCCCTCAGTACTGACCCTCTGACAGTGCGGCGCTCCCTCAGTCCTGACCCTCTAACAGGGCGGCACTCCCTCAGTACTGACCCTCTGACAGTGCGGCACTCCCTCAGTACTGACCCTCTGACAGTGCGGCGCTCCCTCAGTACTGACCGTCTGACAGTGCGGCACTCCCTCTGTACTGCACTCCGTCAGTACTGACCCTCTGACAGTGCAGCACTCCCTCAGTACTGACCGTCTGACAGTGCAGCACTCCCTCAGTACTGACCCTCTGACAGTGCGACTCTCCCTCAGTACTTACCCTCAATTGTGCTCCGCTTATTGTAAAATCTAGGAGATGTTGGGGACTTGGGGTGTGGGAGACGGTGGGGATTGAGGCGATTCTGAGGAAGGGACTGACATAGGGAATAGGTGAGGAATTGCGGCAGGAGTGGGAGCGGGGGGCAGTGTGGGGGAATTAAATTACTGTCTGAGGGCACTAGGACCGCACGGCCTCTGTTGAAAGAGAATCTGCTCAGGGGTTCCTTCCAGTGTCTGGACACTTCATCTGGCACAGTAGGTGGGGGGGAACAGAACAGAACCCCCCCCTCCTCAAAGCAGCATTTTACACAATTAAACTGCCTACCCTGGCAAGGACAGAGTGGCGTGGGCGACGCTGTGAAGGCGGCGGATAAAGGGGTTTGCTGGAGCTTCGTGGGATGGTTTGAATAGTTGGTTGTTACTGGTGTCCCCCCACCCCGGTCTCAGTGGTAGCGTCCTGTTCGAGGGTTCCCCCCCTGGAGCTCGGGGTCCTAGAGAGCGAGGTGCACCCTAACCCATCACCATGGGGTGATGTTCACAGATCCTTGAAGGGCGAGGGGGGGGGGGGGGGCGTTGTTGAAGGGGTGGGGAAGGGGAATGGAGAGGGAGGGAGATTGGGGGAGGGGGCGAGGCGGTAATGGAGAGGGCGGATGGGAAGGGGAAAGGGGAATGGGGTGGGAGATTGGGGGAAGGGCGAGGCGGTAATGGGGAGGGGTGGGGGAGGTGTTGAGCTGACGGACCCGAGCCTCATCCTCAAAGAATCCACCAACGTCGGGGGCCTCCGTGGTCCACCTCGCCTGTCTGTAGCCACCTAAAATGGCCAACTCCCGATTTAAAATGGCGAACGGCAAAGGCTGATGGGAAAGTCAGCCAACAGGACAGAAACCAGCAGCTGCAGGTTTACTGTGTATTTACCTCTGCAAAGGCCCAGACATCATCGATACAGCTTAGATGTAGAATTTGTGCATGAGTAGCGATTACCGTGTATAATAAATGTGCTTTGATTCCAATCTTGCTAATCGGTGTATTGAGTTATTGATCATTACTCGGACTAGAACCTCGTGGCGGTATCATAAAGATACCTGGCAACTCGAGAGCAAAGGTAATAAAACTGAGCAATTGAACCAAGGAGAAAGTTAGCAACAGACGGACCCTGTCCTCGGGCCCCTTCATCACCGGCTGGTCCTCCAGCCCCTCCCGGCCCACCTCCTCTCCCTCAGGCAGGGCCGCACGCCCCACCTCCTCCTCCTCCAGCGTGTCGTCCCGCTGCTGTGCCGGGCTGCAGAGGGCATGTCGGACCACCACAAAGCGGGTGACCCTCTGAGGGCTTCACGGCCATTTGGGAGCGGGTGTCCTCCTCCGCGGTGGGGGGGGGGGGGGGGGGCAGGTCCGCGAGGGCGGGGCACAGGTGCTGCACTGTCTCTCTCTCTCGAGACGGAACCTTCTGCGGAATATGGTGTCCATCATGGATTGGCCAATGACCCTTGTACGCCTCGGGCCCTCCCTTTCTGGCCCCCTCCTCAGCCTGGTCTTCAGGGTGTGGAGTGGCCCTGGCACAGTGGTTAGCACTGTGGCTTCACAGCGCCAGGGTCCCAGGTTCAATTCCCCGCTGGGTCACCGTCTGTGTGTGGAGTTTGCACGTTCTCCCCCGTGTCGGCGTGGGTTTCCTCCGGATGCTCCGGTTTCCTGCCGCAGTCCCGAAAGACGTGCTTGTTAGGTGCTAAATTGCCCCTTAGCCCCCTAGACCCCCTCCCTATCTCTGTAACCTCCGTAGCCCCTACACCCCCTCCCTATCTCTGCAACCTCCTCCAGCCCCTACACCCCCTCCCTATCTCTGTAACCTCCTCCAGGCCCCTACACCCCCTCCCTACCTCTGTAACCTCCTCCAGCCCCTACACCCCCTCCCTATCTCTGTAACCTTCTCCAGCCCTGACACCCCCTCCCTATCTCTGTAACCTCCTCCAGCCCCTACATCCCCTCCCTATCTCTGTAACCTCCTCCAGCCCCCTACACCCCCTCCCTATCTCTGTAACGTCCTCCAGCCCCTAGACCCCCTCTCTATCTCTGTAACCTCCTCCAGCCCTAAACACCCCTCCCTATCTCTGTAACCTCCTCCAGCCCCTACACCCCCTCCCTATCTCTGTAACCTCCTCCAACCCCCCACACCCCTCCCTATCTCTGTAACGTCCTCCAGCCTCTACACCCCCTCCCTATCTCTGTAACCTCCTCCAGCCCTAAACACCCGCTCCCTATCTCTGTAACCTCCTCCAGCCCCTACACACCCTCCCTATCTCTGTAACCTCCTCCAGCCCCCACACCCCCTCCCTATCTCTGTAACCTCCTCCAGTCCCCTACACCCTCTCTATCTTTGTAACTTCCTCCAGCCCCCACACCCCCTCCCTATCTCTGTAACCTCCTCCAGTCCCTACACCCCCTCCCTATCTCTGTAACCCACTCCAGCCCCCTACACCCCCTCCTTATCTCTGTAACCTCCTCCAGTCCCCTACACCCACTCCCTATCTCTGTAACCTCCTCCAGTCCCTACACCCCTCCCTATCCCTGTAACCTCCTCCAGCCCCTACACCCCTCCTCCCTATCCTTGTAACCTCCTCCAGCTCCTACACCCCTCCCTATCTGTGTTACCTCCTCCAGCCCCTCAACCCCCTCCCTATCTGTATCCTTGTCCAACCCCTACACCCCCCATCTCTGTAACCTCCTCCAGCCCCTACACCCGCTCCCTATCTCTGTAACCTCCTCCAGCCCTTACACCCCCTCCCTATCTCTGTAACCTCCTCCAACCCCTCCCTATCTCTGTAACCTCCTCCAGCCCCTACACCCCCTCCCTATCTCTGTAACCTCCTCCAGCCCCTACACCCCCTCCCTATCTCTGTAACCTCCTCCAGCCCTGACACCCCCTCCCTATCTCTGTAACCTCCTCCAGCCCCTACATCCCCTCCCTATCTCTGTAACCTCCTCCAGCCCCCTATACCCCCTCCCTATCTCTGTAACCTCCTCCAGCCCCCACACCCCCTCCCTATCTCTGTAACGTCCTCCAGCCCCTACACCCCCTCTCTATCTCTGTAACCTCCTCCAGCCCTAAACACCCCTCCCTATCTCTGTAACCTCCTCCAGCCCCTACACCCCCTCCCTATCTCTGTAACCTCCTCCAACCCCCCACACCCCTCCCTATCTCTGTAACGTCCTCCAGCCTCTACACCCCCTCCCTATCTCTGTAACCTCCTCCAGCCCTAAACACCCGCTCCCTATCTCTGTAACCTCCTCCAGCCCCTACACACCCTCCCTATCTCTGTAACCTCCTCCAGCCCCCACACCCCCTCCCTATCTCTGTAACCTCCTCCAGTCCCCTACACCCTCTCTATCTTTGTAACTTCCTCCAGCCCCCACACCCCCTCCCTATCTCTGTAACCTCCTCCAGTCCCTACACCCCCTCCCTATCTCTGTAACCCACTCCAGCCCCCTACACCCCCTCCTTATCTCTGTAACCTCCTCCAGTCCCCTACACCCACTCCCTATCTCTGTAACCTCCTCCAGTCCCTACACCCCCTCCCTATCTCTGTAACCTCCTCCAGCCCCTACACCCCTCCTCCCTATCCTTGTAACCTCCTCCAGCTCCTACACCCCTCCCTATCTCTGTTACCTCCTCCAGCCACTCAACCCCCTCCCTATCTGTATCCTTGTCCAACCCCTACACCCCCCATCTCTGTAACCTCCTCCAGCCCCTACACCCGCTCCCTATCTCTGTAACCTCCTCCAGCCCTTACACCCCCTCCCTATCTCTGTAACCTCCTCCAACCCCTCCCTATCTCTGTAACCTCCTCCAGCCCCTACACCCCCTCCCTATCTCTGTAACCTCCTCCAGCACCTACACCCCCTCCCTATCACGGTAACCTCCTCCAGCCACTCCCTATCTCTGTAACCTCCTCCAACCCCTCCCTATCTCTGTAACCTACTCCAGCCCCCTAGACCTCCTCCCTATCTCTGTAACCTCCGTAGCCCCTACACCCCCCTCCCTATCTCTGTAACCTCCTCCAGCCCCTCCCTATCTCTGTAACCTCCTCCAGCCCCTACACCCCCTCCCTATCACGGTAACCTCCTCCAGCCCCTACACCCACTCCCTATCTCTGTAACCTCCTCCAGCACCTACACCCCCTCCCTATCACGGTAACCTCCTCCAGCCCCTACACCCCCTCCCTATCTCTGTAACCTACTCCAGCCCCCTAGACCCCCTCCCTATCTCTGTAACCTCCGTAGCCCCTACACCCCCCTCCCTATCTCTGTAACCTCCTCCAGCCCCTCCCTATCTCTGTAACCTCCTCCAGCCCCTACACCCCCTCCCTATCACGGTAACCTCCTCCAGCCCCTACACCCCCTCCCTATATCTGTAACCTCCTCCAGCCCCAAACCCCCTCCCTATCTCTGTAATCTCCTCCAGTCCCTACACCCCCTCCCTAGCTCTGTAACCTCCTCCAGCCCCTACACCCCCACTCTATCTCTGTAACCTCCTCCAGCCCCTACACCCCTCCCTATCTCTGTAACCTCCTCCAGCCCCCTACACCCACCTCCCTATCTCTGTAACCTCCTCCAGCCCCTACAACCCCTCCCTATCTCTGTAATCTCCTCCAGCCGCCCACACCCCCTCCCTATCTCTGTAACGTCCTCCAGCCCCTACACCCCCTCTCTATCTCTGTAACCTCCTCCAGCCCCCACACCCCCTCCCTATCTCTGTAACCTCCTCCAGTCCCCTACACCCTCTCCCTATCTCTGTAACCTCCTCCAGCCCACCACAACCCCCTCCCTATCTCTGTAACCTCCTCCAGTCCCCTACACCCCCTCCATATCTCTGTAACCTCCTCCAGCACCTACACCCCCTCCCTATCACGGTAACCTCCTCCAGCCCCTACTCCCCCTCCCTATCTCTGTAACCTACTCCAGCCCCCTAGACCCCCTCCCTATCTCTGTAACCTCCGTAGCCCCTACACCCCCTCCCTATCTCTGTAACCTCCTCCAGCCCCCTACACCCCCTCCCTATCTCTGTAACCTCCTCCAGCCCCTCCCTATCTCTGTAACCTCCTCCAGCCCCTACACCCCCTCCCTATCATGGTAACCTCCTCCAGCCCCTACACCCCTCCCTATCTCTGTAACCTCCTCCAGCCCCAAAACCCCCTCCCTATCTCTGTAACCTCCTCCAGTCCCTACACCCCCTCCCTATCTCTGTAACCTCCTCCAGCCCCCCACACCCTCTCCCTATCTCGGTAACCTCCTCCAGTCCCCTACACCCCCTCCCTATCTCTGTAACCTCCTCCAGCCCCTACACCCCCCTCCCTATCCTTGTAACCTCCTCCAACCCCTACACTCCCTCCCTATCTCTGTAACCTCCTCCAGCTCCTACACCCCCTCCCTATCTCTGTAACTGCCTCCAGCTCCCTACACCCCCTCCCTATCCCTGTAACCTCCTCCAGCCCCTACACCCTCTCCCTATCTCTATAATCTCCAGTCCCTACACACCCTCCCTATCTCTGTAACCTCCTTCAGCTCCTCCACCCCTCCCTACCTCTGTAACTTCCTCCAGCCCCTCAACCCCCTCCCTATCTGTATCCTCGTCCAACCCCTGCACCCCCCATCCCTGTAACCTCCTCCAGCCCCTGCACGCCCTCCCTATCTCTGTAACCTCCTCCAGCCCTTACACCCCCTCCCTATCTCTGTAACCTCCTCCAGCCCCTCAACCCCCTCCCTATCTGTATCCTCGTCCAACCCCTACACCCCCCATCCCTGTAACCTCCTCCAGCCCCTGCACGCCCTCCCTATCTCTGTAACCTCCTCCAGCCCTTACACCCCCTCCCAATCCCTGTAACCTCCTCCAGCCCCTACACCCTCTCCCTATCTCTATAATCTCCAGTCCCTACACACCCTCCCTATCTCTGTAACCTCCTTCAGCTCCTACACCCCTCCCTACCTCTGTAACTTCCTCCAGCCCCTCAACCCCCTCCCTATCTGTATCCTCGTCCAAACCCTACACCCCCCCATCCCTGTAACCTCCTCCAGCCCCTACACCCCATCCCTATCTCTGTAACCTCCTCCAGCCCCGACATCCCCTCCTTATCTCTGTAACCACCTCCAGCACCTACACCCCCTCCCTATCACGGTAACCTCCTCCAGCCCTACACCCCCTCCCTATCTCTGTAACCTCCTCCAGCCCCTACACCCCCTCCCTATCTCTGTAACCTCTTCCAGCCCCTACACCCCCTCCCTATCTCTGTAACCTCCGTAGCCCCTACACCCCCTCCCTATCCCTGTAACCTCCTCCAGCCCCCTACACCCCCTCCCTATCTCTGTTACCTCCTCCAGCCCCCTACACCCCCGCCCTGTCTCTGTAACATTCTCCAGCCCCTACAACCCCTCCCTATCTCTGTAACCTCCTCCAGCCCCTACATTCCCTCCCTATCTCTGTAAGCACCTGCAGCCCCTACACCCCCTCCCTGTCTCTGTAACCTCCTCCAGCGCCGACACCCCCTCCTTATCTCTGTAACCTCCTCCAGCCCCTACACCCCCTCCCAATCTCTGTAACCTCCTCCAGCACCTACACCCCCTCCCTATCACGGTATCCCCCTCCAGGCCCTACACCCCCTCCCTATCTCTGTAACCTCCTCCAGCCCCGAAACCCCCTCCCTTTCTCTGTAACCTCCTCCAGTCCCTACACCCCCTCCCTATCTCTGTAACCTCCTCCAGCCCCCTACACCCCCCTCCCTATCTCTGTAACCTCCTCCAGCCCCTACATCCCCTTCCTATCTCTGTAACCTCCTCCAGCCCCCTACACCCCCCTCCCTATCTCTGTAACCTCCTCCAGCCCCTACACCCCCTCCCTATCACTGTAACCTCCTCCAGCCCCCCACATCCCCTCCCTATCTCTGTAACGTCCTCCAGCCCCTACACCCCCTCTCTATCTCTGTAACCTCCTCCAGCCCCCTAGACCCCCTCCCTATCTCTGTAACCTCCGTAGCCCCTACACCCCCTCCCTATCTCTGTAACCTCCTCCAGCCCCCTACACCCCCTCCCTATCTCTGTAACCTCCTCCAGCCCCTCCCTATCTCTGTAACCTCCTCCAGCCACTACACCCCCTCCCTATCTCTGTAACCTCCTCCAGCCCCGACACCCCCTCCCTAACTCTGTAACCTCCTCCAGCACCTACACCCCTTCCCTATCACGGTAACCTCCTCCAGCCCCTACACCCCCTCCCTATCTCTGTAACCTCCTCCAGCTCCGAAACCCCCTCCCTATCTCTGTAACCTCCTCCAGTCCCTACACCCCGTCCCTATCTCTGTAACCTCCTCAAGCCCCTACACCCCCACCCTATCTCTGTAACCTCCTCCAGCCCCTACACCCCCTCCCTATCTCTGTAACCTCCCCCAGCCCCTACACCCCCTCTCTATCTCTGTAACCTCCTCCAGCCCACACAACGCCTCCCTATCTCTGTAACCACCTCCAGTCCCCTACACCCTCTCTATCTCTGTAACTTCCTCCAGTCCCCACACCCCCTCCCTATCTCTGTAACCTTCTCCAGTCCCCTACACCCTCTCCCTATCTCTATAACCTCCTCCAGCCCCCTACACCCCCTCCCTATCTCTGTAACGTCCTCCAGTCCCCTACACCGCCTCCCTATCTCTGTAACCTCCTCCAGCCCCTACATTCCCTCCCTATCTCTGTAACCTCCTCCAGCCCCTACACCCCCTCCCTATCTCTGTAAGCACCTGCAGCCCCTACACCCCCTCCCTATCTCTGTAACCTCCTCCAGCCCCGACACCCCCTCCCTATCTCTGTAACCTCCTCCAGCACCTACACCCCCTCCCTATCACGGTATCCCCCTCCAGGCCCTACACCCCCTCCCTATCTCTGTAACCTCCTCCTGCCCCTCCCTATCTCTGTAACCTCCTCCAGCCCCTAAACCCCCTCCCTATCTCTGTAACATCCTCCAGCCCCGACACCCCCTCCCTAACTCTGTAACCTCCTCCAGCACCTACACCCCTTCCCTATCACGGTAACCTCCTCCAGCCCCTACACCCCCTCCCTATCTCTGTAACCTCCTCCAGCTCCGAAACCCCCTCCCTATCTCTGTAACCTCCTCCAGTCCCTACACCCCCTCCCTATCTCTGTAACCTCCTCCAGCCCTACACCCCCACCCTATCTCTGTAACCTCCTCCAGCCCCTACATCCCCTCCCTATCTGTGTAACCTCCCCCAGCCCCTACACCCCCTCTCTATCTCTGTAACCTCCTCCAGCCCACACAACGCCTCCCTATCTCTGTAACCTCCTCCAGTCCCCTACACCCTCTCTATCTCTGTAACTTCCTCCAGCCCCCACACACCCTCCCTATCTCTGTAACCTTCTCCAATCCCCTACACCCTCTCCCTATCTCTATAACCTCCTCCAGCCCCCTACACCCCCTCCCTATCTCTGTAACGTCCTCCAGTCCCCTACACCGCCTCCCTATCTCTGTAACCTCCTCCAGCCCCTACACCCCCCTCCCTATCCTTGTAACCTCCTCCAACCCCTACAACCTCTCCCTATCTCTGTCACCTCCTCCAGCCCCTACACCCCCTCCCTATCTCTGTAACTGCCTCCAGCTCCCTACACCCCCTCCCTATCTCTGTAACCTCCTCCAGCGCCTACACCCCCTCCCTATCTCTGTAACCTCCTCCAGCCCCTACACCCCCTCCCTATCTCTGTAACCTCCTCCAGCCCCTCCCTATCTCTGTAACCTCCTCCAGCCCCTACACCCCCTCCCTATCTCTGTAACCTCCTCCAGCCCCTCCCTATCTCTGTAACCTCCTCCAGCCCCTACACCCCCTCCCTATCTCTGTAACCTACTCCAGCCCCCTAGACCCCCTCCCTATCTCTGTAACCTCCGTAGCCCCTACACCCCCTCCCTATCTCTGTAACCTCCTCCAGCCCCCTAGACCCCCTCCCTATCTCTGTAACCTCCGTAGCCCCTACACCCCCTCCCTATCTCTGTAACCTCCTCCAGCCCCCTACATCCCCTCCCTATCTCTGTAACCTCCTCCAGCCCCTCCCTATCTCTGTAACCTCCTCCAGCCCCTACACCCCCTCCCTAACTCTGTAACCTCCTCCAGCCCCGACACCCCCTCCCTAACTCTGTAACCTCCTCCAGCACCTACACCCCTTCCCTATCACGGTAACCTCCTCCAGCCCCTACACACCCTCCCTATCTCTGTAACCTACTCCAGCCCCCTAGACCCCCTCCCTATCTCTGTAACCTCCGTAGCCCCTACACCCCCTCCCTATCTCTGTAACCTCCTCCAGCCCCCTACACCCCCTCCCTATCTCTGTAACCTCCTCCAGCCCCTCCCTATCTCTGTAACCTCCTCCAGCCCCTACACCCCCGCCCTATCTCTGTAACCTCCTCCAGCCCCGACACACCCTCCCTATCTCTGTAACCTCCTCCAGCACCTACACCTCCTCCCTATCACGGTAACCCCCTCCAGGCCCTACACCCCCTCCCTATCTCTGTAACCTCCTCCAGCCCCGAAACCCCCTCCCATTCTCTGTAACCTCCTCCAGTCCCTACACCCCCTCCCTATCTCTGTAACCTCCTCCAGCCCCTACATTCCCTCCCTATCTCTGTAACCTCCTCCAGCCCCTACACCCCCTCCCTATCTCTGTAAGCACCTGCAGCCCCTACACCCCCTCCCTATCTCTGTAACCTCCTCCAGCCCCCCACACCCCCTCCCTATCTCTGTAAGCACCTGCAGCCCCTACACCCCCTCCCTATCTCTGTAACCTCCTCCAGCCCCTACACCCCCTCCCTATCTCTGTAAGCACCTGCAGCCCCTACACCCCCTCCCTATCTCTGTAAGCACCTGCAGCCCCTACACCCTCTCCCTATCTCTGTAACGTCCTCCCGCCCCTAAACCCCCTCTCTATCTCTGTAATCTCCTACAGGCCCTACACACCCTCCCAATCTCTGTAACCTCCCCCAGCCCCTACACCCCCTCTCTATCTCTGTAACCTCCTCCAGCCCCTACACCCCCTCCCTATCTCTGTAACCTCCTCCAGCCCCCACACCCCCTCCCTATCTCTGTAACCTCCTCCAGTCCCCTACACCCTCTCTATGTCTGTAACTTCATCCAGCCCCCACACCCCCTCCCTATCTCTGTAACCTCCTCCAGTCCCCTACACCCTCTCCCTATCTCTGTTACCTCCTCCAGCCCCCTTCACCCCCTCCCTATCTCTGTAACCTCCTCCAGTCCCCTAAACCCCCTCCCTATCTCTGTAACCTCCTCCAGCTCCTACACCCCCTCCCTATCTCTGTAACTGCCTCCAGCTCCCTACACCCCCTCCCTATCCCTGTAACCTCCTCCAGCCCCTACACCCTCTCCCTATCTCTATAATCTCCAGTCCCTACACACCCTCCCTATCTCTGTAACCTCCTTCAGCTCCTCCATCCCTCCCTACCTCTGTAACTTCCTCCAGCCCCTCAACCCCCTCCCTATCTGTATCCTCGTCCAACCCCTGCACCCCCCATCCCTGTAACCTCCTCCAGCCCCTGCACGCCCTCCCTATCTCTGTAACCTCCTCCAGCCCTTACACCCCCTCCCTATCTCTGTAACCTCCTCCAGCCCCTCAACCCCCTCCCTATCTGTATCCTCGTCCAACCCCTACACCCCCCATCCCTGTAACCTCCTCCAGCCCCTGCACGCCCTCCCTATCTCTGTAACCTCCTCCAGCCCTTACACCCCCTCCCAATCCCTGTAACCTCCTCCAGCCCCTGCACCCTCTCCCTATCTCTATAATCTCCAGTCCCTACACACCCTCCCTATCTCTGTAACCTCCTTCAGCTCCTACACCCCTCCCTACCTCTGTAACTTCCTCCAGCCCCTCAACCCCCTCCCTATCTGTATCCTCGTCCAACCCCTACACCCCCCATCCCTGTAACCTCCTCCAGCCCCTACACCCCATCCCTATCTCTGTAACCTCCTCCAGCCCCGACATCCCCTCCTTATCTCTGTAACCACCTCCAGCACCTACACCCCCTCCCTATCACGGTAACCTCCTCCAGCCCTACACCCCCTCCCTATCTCTGTAACCTCCTCCAGCCCCTACACCCCCTCCCTATCTCTGTAACCTCTTCCAGCCCCTACACCCCCTCCCTATCTCTGTAACCTCCGTAGCCCCTACACCCCCTCCCTATCTCTGTTACCTCCTCCAGCCCCCTACACCCCCGCCCTGTCTCTGTAACATTCTCCAGCCCCTACACCCCCTCCCTATCTCTGTAACCTCCTCCAGCCCCTACATTCCCTCCCTATCTCTGTAAGCACCTGCAGCCCCTACACCCCCTCCCTGTCTCTGTAACCTCCTCCAGCCCCGACACCCCCTCCCTATCTCTGTAACCTCCTCCAGCCCCTACACCCCCTCCCAATCTCTGTAACCTCCTCCAGCACCTACACCCCCTCCCTATCACGGTATCCCCCTCCAGGCCCTACACCCCCTCCCTATCTCTGTAACCTCCTCCAGCCCCGAAACCCCCTCCCTTTCTCTGTAACCTCCTCCAGTCCCTACACCCCCTCCCTATCTCTGTAACCTCCTCCAGCCCCCTACACCCCCCTCCCTATCTCTGTAACCTCCTCCAGCCCCTACATCCCCTTCCTATCTCTGTAACCTCCTCCAGCCCCCTACACCCCCCTCCCTATCTCTGTAACCTCCTCCAGCCCCTACACCCCCTCCCTATCACTGTAACCTCCTCCAGCCCCCCACATCCCCTCCCTATCTCTGTAACGTCCTCCAGCCCCTACACCCCCTCTCTATCTCTGTAACCTCCTCCAGCCCCCTAGACCCCCTCCCTATCTCTGTAACCTCCGTAGCCCCTACACCCCCTCCCTATCTCTGTAACCTCCTCCAGCCCCCTACACCCCCTCCCTATCTCTGTAACCTCCTCCAGCCCCTCCCTATCTCTGTAACCTCCTCCAGCCACTACACCCCCTCCCTATCTCTGTAACCTCCTCCAGCCCCGACACCCCCTCCCTAACTCTGTAACCTCCTCCAGCACCTACACCCCTTCCCTATCACGGTAACCTCCTCCAGCCCCTACACCCCCTCCCTATCTCTGTAACCTCCTCCAGCTCCGAAACCCCCTCCCTATCTCTGTAACCTCCTCCAGTCCCTACACCCCGTCCCTATCTCTGTAACCTCCTCCAGCCCCTACACCCCCACCCTATCTCTGTAACCTCCTCCAGCCCCTACACCCCCTCCCTATCTCTGTAACCTCCCCCAGCCCCTACACCCCCTCTCTATCTCTGTAACCTCCTCCAGCCCACACAACGCCTCCCTATCTCTGTAACCACCTCCAGTCCCCTACACCCTCTCTATCTCTGTAACTTCCTCCAGCCCCCACACCCCCTCCCTATCTCTGTAACCTTCTCCAGTCCCCTACACCCTCTCCCTATCTCTATAACCTCCTCCAGCCCCCTACACCCCCTCCCTATCTCTGTAACGTCCTCCAGTCCCCTACACCGCCTCCCTATCTCTGTAACCTCCTCCAGCCCCTACATTCCCTCCCTATCTCTGTAACCTCCTCCAGCCCCTACACCCCCTCCCTATCTCTGTAAGCACCTGCAGCCCCTACACCCCCTCCCTATCTCTGTAACCTCCTCCAGCCCCGACACCCCCTCCCTATCTCTGTAACCTCCTCCAGCACCTACACCCCCTCCCTATCACGGTATCCCCCTCCAGGCCCTACACCCCCTCCCTATCTCTGTAACCTCCTCCAGCCCCGAAACCCCCTCCCTTTCTCTGTAACCTCCTCCAGTCCCTACACCCCCTCCCTATCTCTGTAACCTCCTCCAGCCCCTACATCCCCTTCCTATCTCTGTAACCTCCTCCAGCCCCCTACACCCCCCTCCCTATCTCTGTAACCTCCTCCAGCCCCTACACCCCCTCCCTATCTCTGTAACCTCCTCCAGCCCCCCACATCCCCTCCCTATCTCTGTAACGTCCTCCAGCCCCTACACCCCCTCTCTATCTCTGTAACCTCCTCCAGCCCCCTAGACCCCCTCCCTATCTCTGTAACCTCCGTAGCCCCTACACCCCCTCCCTATCTCTGTAACCTCCTCCAGCCCCCTACACCCCCTCCCAATCTCTGTAACCTCCTCCTGCCCCTCCCTATCTCTGTAACCTCCTCCAGCCCCTAAACCCCCTCCCTATCTCTGTAACATCCTCCAGCCCCGACACCCCCTCCCTAACTCTGTAACCTCCTCCAGCACCTACACCCCTTCCCTATCACGGTAACCTCCTCCAGCCCCTACACCCCCTCCCTATCTCTGTAACCTCCTCCAGCTCCGAAACCCCCTCCCTATCTCTGTAACCTCCTCCAGTCCCTACACCCCCTCCCTATCTCTGTAACCTCCTCCAGCCCCTACACCCCCACCCTATCTCTGTAACCTCCTCCAGCCCCTACACCCCCTCCCTATCTCTGTAACCTCCCCCAGCCCCTACACCCCCTCTCTATCTCTGTAACCTCCTCCAGCCCACACAACGCCTCCCTATCTCTGTAACCTCCTCCAGTCCCCTACACCCTCTCTATCTCTGTAACTTCCTCCAGCCCCCACACCCCCTCCCTATCTCTGTAACCTTCTCCAGTCCCCTACACCCTCTCCCTATCTCTATAACCTCCTCCAGCCCCCTACACCCCCTCCCTATCTCTGTAACGTCCTCCAGTCCCCTACACCGCCTCCCTATCTCTGTAACCTCCTCCAGCCCCTACACCACCCTCCCTATCCTTGTAACCTCCTCCAACCCCTACAACCTCTCCCTATCTCTGTAACCTCCTCCAGCCCCCACACCCCCTCCCTATCTCTGTAACCTCCTCCAGTCCCCTACACCCTCTCTATGTCTGTAACTTCATCCAGCCCCCACACCCCCTCCCAATCTCTGTAACCTCCTCCAGTCCCCTACACCCTCTCCCTATCTCTGTTACCTCCTCCAGCCCCCTTCACCCCCTCCCTATCTCTGTAACCTCCTCCAGTCCCCTAAACCCCCTCCCTATCTCTGTAACCTCCTCCAGTCCCTACACCCGCTCCCTATCTCTGTAACCTCCTCCAGCCCCTACACCCCCTCCCTATCCTTGTAACCTCCTCCAACCCCTACACCCCCTCCCTATCTCTGTAACCTCCTCCAGCCCCTACACCCCCTCCCTATCTCTGTAACTGCCTCCAGCTCCCTACACCCCCTCCCTATCTCTGTAACCTCCTTTAGCTCCGACACCCCTCCCTATCTGTGTAACCTCCTCCAGCCCTTCAACCCCCTCCCTATCTGTATCCTCGTCCAACCCCTACACCCCCCATCTCTATAACCTCCTCCAGCCCCTACACCCCCTCCCTATCTCTGTAACCTCCTCCAGCCCTTACACCCCCTCCCTATCTCTGTAACCTCCTCCAGCCCCTCCCTATCTATGTAACCTCCTCCAGCCCCAACACCCCCTCCCTATCTCTGTAACCTCCTCCAGTCCCTACACCCCCTCCCTATCTCTGTAACCTCCTCCAGCCCCTACACCCCCTCCCTATCCTTGTAACCTCCTCCAACCCCTACACCCCCTCCCTATCTCTGTAACCTCCTCCAGCCCCTACACCCCCTCCCTATCTCTGTAACTGCCTCCAGCACCTACACCCCTTCCCTATCACGGTAACCTCCTCCAGCCCCTACACCCCCTCCCTATCTCTGTAACCTCCTCCAGCTCCGAAACCCCCTCCCTATCTCTGTAACCTCCTCCAGTCCCTACACCCCCTCCCTATCTCTGTAACCTCCTCCAGCCCCTACACCCCCACCCTTTCTCTGTAACCTCCTCCAGCCCCTACACCCCCTCCCTATCTCTGTAACCTCCCCCAGCCCCTACACCCCCTCTCTATCTCTGTAACCTCCTCCAGCCCACACAACGCCTCCCTATCTCTGTAACCTCCTCCAGTCCCCTACACCCTCTCTATCTCTGTAACTTCCTCCAGCCCCCACACCCCCTCCCTATCTCTGTAACCTTCTCCAGTCCCCTACACCCTCTCCCTATCTCTATAACCTCCTCCAGCCCCCTACACCCCCTCCCTATCTCTGTAACGTCCTCCAGTCCCCTACACCGCCTCCCTATCTCTGTAACCTCCTCCAGCCCCTACACCCCCCTCCCTATCCTTGTAACCTCCTCCAACCCCTACAACCTCTCCCTATCTCTGTAACCTCCTCCAGCCCCCACACCCCCTCCCTATCTCTGTAACCTCCTCCAGTCCCCTACACCCTCTCTATGTCTGTAACTTCATCCAGCCCCCACACCCCCTCCCAATCTCTGTAACCTCCTCCAGTCCCCTACACCCTCTCCCTATCTCTGTTACCTCCTCCAGCCCCCTTCACCCCCTCCCTATCTCTGTAACCTCCTCCAGTCCCCTAAACCCCCTCCCTATCTCTGTAACCTCCTCCAGTCCCTACACCCGCTCCCTATCTCTGTAACCTCCTCCAGCCCCTACACCCCCTCCCTATCCTTGTAACCTCCTCCAACCCCTACACCCCCTCCCTATCTCTGTAACCTCCTCCAGCCCCTACACCCCCTCCCTATCTCTGTAACTGCCTCCAGCTCCCTACACCCCCTCCCTATCTCTGTAACCTCCTTTAGCTCCGACACCCCTCCCTATCTGTGTAACCTCCTCCAGCCCTTCAACCCCCTCCCTATCTGTATCCTCGTCCAACCCCTACACCCCCTCCCTATCTCTGTAACCTCCTCCAGCCCCTACACCCCCTCCCTATCTCTGTAACCTCCTCCAGCCCTTACACCCCCTCCCTATCTCTGTAACCTCCTCCAGCCCCTCCCTATCTATGTAACCTCCTCCAGCCCCAACACCCCCTCCCTATCTCTGTAACCTCCTCCAGTCCCTACACCCCCTCCCTATCTCTGTAACCTCCTCCAGCCCCTACACCCCCTCCCTATCCTTGTAACCTCCTCCAACCCCTACACCCCCTCCCTATCTCTGTAACCTCCTCCAGCCCCTACACCCCCTCCCTATCTCTGTAACTGCCTCCAGCACCTACACCCCTTCCCTATCACGGTAACCTCCTCCAGCCCCTACACCCCCTCCCTATCTCTGTAACCTCCTCCAGCTCCGAAACCCCCTCCCTATCTCTGTAACCTCCTCCAGTCCCTACACCCCCTCCCTATCTCTGTAACCTCCTCCAGCCCCTACACCCCCACCCTTTCTCTGTAACCTCCTCCAGCCCCTACACCCCCTCCCTATCTCTGTAACCTCCCCCAGCCCCTACACCCCCTCTCTATCTCTGTAACCTCCTCCAGCCCCTACACCCCCTCCCTATCTCTGTAACCTCCTCCAGCCCCCACAACGCCTCCCTATCTCTGTAACCTCCTCCAGTCCCCTCCACCCTCTCCTTATCTCTATAACCTCCTCCAGCCCCCTACACCCCCTCCCTATCTCTGTAACGTCCTCCAGTCCCCTACACCGCCTCCCTATCTCTGTAACCTCCTCCAGCCCCTACACCCCCCTCCCTATCCTTGTAACCTCCTCCAACCCCTACAACCTCTCCCTATCTCTGTCACCTCCTCCAGCCCCTACACCCCCTCCCTATCTCTGTAACTGCCTCCAGCTCCCTACACCCCCTCCCTATCCCTGTAACCTCCTCCAGCCCCTACACCCTCTCCCTATCCCTATAATCTCCAGTCCCTACACAACCTCCCTATCTCTGTAACCTCCTCCAGCTCCTACACCCCTCCCTATCTCTGTAACCTCCTCTAGCCCCTCAACCCCCTCCCTATCTGTCTCCTCGTCCAACCCGTACACCCCCCATCTCTGTAACCTCATCCAGCCCCTTCACCCCCTCCCTATCTCGGTAACCTCCTCCAGCCCTTACACCCCCTCCCTATCTCTGTCACCTCCTCCAGCCCCTCCCTATCTCTGTAACCTCCTCCAGCCCCTACACCCCCTCCCTATCTCTGTAACCTACTCCAGCCCCCTAGACCCCCTCCCTATCTCTGTAACCTCCGTAGCCCCTACACCCCCTCCCTATCTCTGTAACCTCCTCCAGCCCCCTATACCCCCTCCCTATCTCTGTAACCTCCTCCAGCCCCTCCCTATCTCTGTAACCTCCTCCAGCCCCTACACCCCCGCCCTATCTCTGTAACCTCCTCCAGCCCCGACACACCCTCCCTATCTCTGTAACCTCCTCCAGCACCTACACCCCCTCCCTATCACGGTAACCCCCTCCAGGCCCTACACCCCCTCCCTATCTCTGTAACCTCCTCCAGCCCCGAAACCCCCTCCCATTCTCTGTAACCTCCTCCTGTCCCTACACCCCCTCCCTATCTCTGTAACCTCCTCCAGCCCCTACATTCCCTCCCTATCTCTGTAACCTCCTCCAGCCCCTACACCCCCTCCCTATCTCTGTAAGCACCTGCAGCCCCTACACCCCCTCCCTATCTCTGTAACCTCCTCCAGCCCCCCACACCCCCTCCCTATCTCTGTAAGCACCTGCAGCCCCTACACCCCCTCCCTATCTCTGCAACCTCCTACAGGCCCTACACACCCTCCCTATCTCTGTAACCTCCCCCAGCCCCTACACCCCCTCTCTATCTCTGTAACCTCCTCCAGCCCCTACACCCCTTCCCTATCTCTGTAACCTCCTCCAGCCCCCACATCCCCTCCCTATCTCTGTAACCTCCTCCAGTCCCCTACACCCTCTCTATGTCTGTAACTTCCTCCAGCCCCCACACCCCCTCCCTATCTCTGTAACCTCCTCCAGTCCCCTACACCCTCTCCCTATCTCTGTTACCTCCTCCAGCCCCCTTCACCCCCTCCCTATCCTTGTAACCTCCTCCAACCCCTACACCCCCTCCCTATCTCTGTAACCTCCTCCAGCCCCTACACCCCCTCCCTATCTCTGTAACTGCCTCCAGCTCCCTCCACCCCCTCCCTATCTCTGTAACCTCCTTTAGCTCCTACACCCCTCCCTATCTCTGTAACCTCCTCCAGCCCTTCAACCCCCTCCCTATCTGTATCCTCGTCCAACCCCTACACCCCCCATCTCTGTAACCTCCTCCAGCCCCTACACCCCCTCCCTATCTCTGTAACCTCCTCCAGCCCTTACACCCCCTCCCTATCTCTGTAACCTCCTCCAGCCCCTCCCTATCTATGTAACCTCCTCCAGCCCCAACACCCCCTCCCTATCTCTGTAACCTCCTCCAGTCCCTACACCCCCTCCCTATCTCTGTAACCTCCTCCAGCCCCTACACCCCCTCCCTATCCTTGTAACCTCCTCCAACCCCTACACCCCCTCCCTATCTCTGTAACCTCCTCCAGCCCCTACACCCCCTCCCTATCTCTGTAACTGCCTCCAGCTCCCAACACCTCCTCCCTATCTCTGTAACCTCCTTTAGCTCCTACACCCCTCCCTATCTCTGTAACCTCCTCCAGCCCTTCAACCCCCTCCCTATCTGTATCCTCGTCCAACCCCTACACCCCCTCCCTATCTCTGTAACCTCCTCCAGCCCCTACACCCCCTCCCTATCTCTGTAACCTCCTCCAGCCCTTACACCCCCTCCCTATCTCTGTAACCTCCTCCAGCCCCGACACCCCCTCCCTATCTCTGTAACCTCCTCCAGTCCCTACACCCCCTCCCTATCTCTGTAACCTCCTCCAGCCCCTAGACCCCCTCCCTATCTCTGTAGCCTCCGTAGCCCCTACACCCCCTCCCTATCTCTGTAACCTCCTCCAGCCCCGACACCCTCTCCCTATCTCTGTAACCTCCTCCAGCCCCGATACCCCCTCCCTATCTCTGTAACCTCCTCCAGCACCTACACTCCCTCCCTATCACGGTAACCTCCTCCAGCCCCTACACCCCCTCCCTATCTCTGTAACCTCCTCCAGCCCCGACACCCTCTCCCTATCTCTGTAACCTCCTCCAGCCCCGAAACCCCCTCCCTATCTCTGTAACCTCCTCCAGTCCCTACACCCCCTCCCTATCTCTGTAACCTCCTCCAGCCCCTACATCCCCTTTCTATCTCTGTAACCTCCTCCAGCCCCCTGCACCCCCTCCCTATCTCTGTAACCTCCTCCAGCCCCTACACCCCCTCCCTATCTCTGTAACCTCCTCCAGCCCCCCACACCCCCTCCCTATCTCTGTAACGTCCTCCAGCCCCTACACCCCCTCTCTATCTCTGTAACCTCCTCCAGCCCCTACATCCCCTCCCTATCTCTGTAACCTCCTCCAGTCCCCTACACCCTCTCCCTATCTCTGTAACCTCCTCCAGCCCCCTACACCCCCTCCCTATCTCTGTAACCTCCTCCAGTCCCCTACACCCCCTCCCTATCTCTGTAACCTCCTCCAGTCCCTACACCCCCTCGCTATCTCTGTAACCTCCTCCAGCCCCTACACCCCCCCTCCCTATCCTTGTAACCTCCTCCAACCCCTACACCCCCTCCCTATCTCTGTAACCTCCTCTAGCCCCTACACCCCCTCCCTATCTCTGTAACTGCCTCCAGCTCCCTACACCCCCTCCCTGTCCCTGTAACCTCCTCCAGCCCCTACACCCTCTCCCTATCTCTATAATCTCCAGTCCCTTCACACCCTCCCTATCTCTGTAACCTCCTCCAGCTCCTACACCCCTCCCTATCTCTGTAACCTCCTCCAGCCCCTCAACCCTCTCCCTATCTGTATCCTCGTCCAACCCCTACACCCCCATCTCTGTAACGTCCTCCAGCCCCTACACCCCCTCCCTATCTCCGTAACCTCCTCCAGCCCCTCCCTATCTCTGTAACCTCCTCCAGCCCCTACACCCCCTCCCTATCTCTGTAACCTCCTCCAGCCCCGACACCCCCTCCCTATCTCTGTAACCTCCTCCAGCACCTACACCCCCTCCCTATCACGGTAACCTCCTCCAGCCCTACACCCCCTCCCTATCTCTGTAACCCCCTCCAGCCCCGACACCCCCTCCCTATCTCTGTAACCTCCTTCAGTCCCTACACCCCCTCCCTATCTCTGTAACCTCCTTCAGTCCCTACACCCCCTCCCTATCTCTGTAACCTCCTCCAGCCCCTACACCCCTCCCTATCTCTGTAACCTCCTCCAGCCCCTACACCCCCTCCCTATCTCTGTAACCTCCTCCATCCCCCTACACCCCCTCCCTATCTCTGTAACCTCCTCCAGCCCCTACACCCCCTCCCTATCTCTGTAACCTCCTCCAGTCCCTACACCCCCTCCCTATCTCTGTAACCTCCTCCAGTCCCTACACCCCCTCCCTATCTCTGTAACCTCCTCCAGTCCCTACACCCCCTCCCTATCTCTGTAACCCCCTCCAGACCCTACACCCCCTCCCTATCTCTGTAACCTCCACCAGACCCTACACCCCCTCCCTATCTCTGTAACCTCCTCCAGTCCCTACACCCCCTCCCTATCTCTGTAACCTCCTCCAGTCCCTACACCCCCTCACTATCTCTGTAACCTCCTCCATCCCCCTACACCCCCTCCCTATCTCTGTAACCCCCTCCAGACCCTACACCCCCTCCCTATCTCTGTAACCTCCACCAGACCCTACACCCCCTCCCTATCTCTGTAACCTCCTCCAGTCCCTACACCCCCTCCCTATCTCTGTAACCTCCTCCAGTCCCCTACACCCCCTCCCTATCTCTGTAACCTCCTCCAGCCCCTACACCCCCTCCCTATCTCTGTAACCTCCAGCCCCTACACCCCCTCCCTATCTCTGTAACCTCCTCCAGCCCCTACACCCCCTCCCTATCTCTGTAACCTCCAGCACCTACACCCCCTCCCTATCACGGTAACCTCCTCCAGCCCTACACCCCCTCCCTATCTCTGTAACCTCCTCCAGCCCCTACACCCCCTCCCTATCTCTGTAACCTCCTCCAGCCCCTACACCCCCTCCCTGGGAGACCTCGCCAGGGCCACCTTTTAGCCCTGGTCCCCATGAACGTGGACCAATCGTAACGACACATTGTGGGGAGGGAGTCTCCCGGGCCAGTGGAGGCTCCCCGGGGGTCCGGGAGAGCGCAGGGTGGCACCTTGACAGACCCTCTGGCACCCGGTAGCCTTGGCACTGACATCATGGCACGATGCTGGGTTGGCAATGCTGGGACCAGGCCCGGGGGAAGGGGGAGGGTTCTGGCCAAGCAGAAAGGAAGGGGTGAGATGGGCCGCCCCATATAGCGGTCCCGGACGAGCCCCCAAAAGTGGCTGTGGTAGTGGACAGAAACCCCAATATTTTGTTGTAATTTTGTAGGAATGTGAGGGATGGATACCGCGCTCCAGGAGTGATTTCGTGAAGAAATAAGGATACGGTTTATTCAAACAAACTTTATTACAAACACAGTGTTAATATCTTTAACATCACTGCAGAAAATAGTTTACAATTATCCCTTGAACAATCAGTAAGAAGTCTTACAAGACCAGGTTAAGGTCCGCTGTGACAAGGGATGAACGGACATCGCGCGACAATCGCCAGGCAGGAATGTTCCCTTCCAGTCGGGGAACACTTCAGCAGTCAAGGGCATTCCGCCTCTGATCTCTGGGTAAGCGTTCTCCAAAGCGGCCTTCAGGACCCGCGACAACGCAGAATCGCCGAGCGGAAACTGATAGCCAAGTTCCGCACACATGAGTGCGGCCTCAACCGGGACCTGGGATTCAGGTCTCATTACATTCACCCCCCACCATCTGGCCTGCGAAATCCTACCAACTGTCCTGGCTTGAGACAATTCACACCTCTCTAACCTGGGGTTACCCCATCTCTGGATCTGTAAAGATTTAATCACCTGCTAATGCTCGCATTCAAATTAAGGTCTTGCATCTTTGAATTTGTCTGTATATATGTTTATGGAACCTACCTCTTCATTCATCTGAGGAAGGAGCAGCGCTCCGAAAGCTAGTGATTCGAAACAAACCTGTTGGACTTCAACCTGGTGTTGTAAGACTTCTTACTGTGCTCATCCCAGTCCAACTGCCAAATTCCCACTCAAACAACCAGGAAAAAAAAGCTTAATTCTCAATCCACTGTTGAATACAGTTAGCCCTCAGGAATTCCTGCGTTACAAACACTGCCTTAAAGATAAAATCTGACTCCTGTCAGAACCAGGCAGAAATTCTGGCTCTTAATCTAATCAGACCATTCTGCTAATTTGTCCACAGACATATCTGTCCCAGACCTCTGGTGAGAGTAAATTGCTTGAGTTCTGTCCACAGTCTCATCTAACACACAACCAAGCTTTGCTGCAAAATGCCTCACAACTTAGCTCAGCCCAGTAACCACGTTGGGCGCGGTTTAACCAGGAAAAAAACATGTCCGGTTTTGGGCGCGTTTATCGGGGTGTCTCCCAATAGCAGCAGGGCCGAGAAAAATCCGGCTAAACGCAGCGGACCCTGTTTGAGTCCCCGATCTCTGTAACCTCCTCCCTATCTCTGTAACCTCCTCCCTATCTCTGTAACCTCCTCCCTATCTCTGTAACCTCCTCCCTATCTCTGTAACCTCCTCCCTATCTCTGTAACCTCCTTCCTATCTCTGTAACCTCCTCCCTATCTCTGTAACCTCCTCCCTATCTCTGTAACCTCCTCCAGCTCCTACACCCCCTCCCTATCTCTGTAACCTCCTCCAGCCCCTACACCCCCTCACTATCTCTGTACCCTCCTCCCTATCTCCGTAACCTCCCTATCTCTGTAACATCCCTATCTCTGTAACCTCCTCCAGCTCCTACACCCCCTCACTATCTCTGTAACCTCCTCCCTATCTCTGTAACCTCCTCCAGCCCCTACACACCCTCCCTATCTCTGTAATCTCCCTATCTCTGTAACCTCCTCCAGCTCCTACACCCCCTCACTATCTATGTAACCTCCTCCCTATCTCTGTAACCTCCTCCAGCTCCTACACCCCCTCACTATATCTGTAACCTCCTTCAGCCCCTACACACCCTCCCTATCTCTGTAACCTCCTCCAGCCCCTACACACCCTCCCTATCTCTGTAACCTCCCTATCTCTGTAACCTCCTCCAACCCCTACACCCCTTCCCTATCTCTGTAACCTCCTCCAGCCCCTGCACCCCCTCCCTATCTCTGTAACCTCCTCCAGCCCCTGCACCCCCTCCCTATCTCTGTAACCTCCTCCAGTCCCTACACACCCTCCCTATCTCTGTAACCTCCTCCAGCCCCTACACCCCCTCCCTATCTCTGTAACCTCCTCCAGCCCCTACACCCCCTCCCTATCTCTGTAACCTCCTGCAGCCCCTACACCCCCTCCCTATCTCTGTAACCTCCTGCAGCCCCTACACCCCCTCCCTATCTCTGTAACCTCCTCCAGCCCCTACACACCCTCCCTACCTCTGTAACCTCCTCCAGCCCCTACACCCCTTCCCTATCTCTGTAACCTCCTCCAGCCCCTGCACCCCATCCCTACCTCTGTAACCTCCTCCAGCCCCTACACCCCCTCCCTATCTCTGTAACCTCCTCCAGCCCCTACACCCCTCCCTATCTCTGTAACCTCCTCCAGCCCCTACACCCCCTCCCTATCTCTGTAACCTCCTCCAGCCCCTACACCCCCTCCCTATCTCTGTAACCTCCTCCAGCCCCTATACCCCTCCCTATCTCTGTAACCTCCTCCAGCCCCTACACCCCCTCCCTATCTCTGTAACCTCCTCCAGCCCCTACACCCCCTCCCTATCTCTGTAACCTCCTCCAGCCCCTACACACCCCCTCCCTATCTCAGTAACCTCCTCCAGCCCCTGCACCCCCTCCCTATCTCTGTAACCTCCTCCAGCCCCTACAACCCCCTCCCTATCTCTGTAACCTCCTCCAGCTCCCTACACCCCCTCCCTATCTCTGTAAACTCCTCCAGCTCCCTACACCCCCTCCCTATCTCTGTAACCTCCTCCAGCCCCTACACCCCCTCCCTATCTCTGTGACCTCCTCCAGCTCCCTACATCCCTCCGGGATCTCTGCGCTCCTCCAATTCCGGCCACTTGAGCATCCCCCCCCCCCCCCCCCATTCCCATCTCTCCACCATTGGCGGCCGTGCCTTCAGCTGCCTGGGGGGGGGGGGGGGCTGAGCTCTGGAATCCCCGCCCTCAACCTCTCCACCCGTCTCTCTCTCTCTCCGCCTCTCTCTCTTCCTTTAAGATACTCTGTAAAACCGACCTCCTCGCTTGCGCCTTTGATCACCTGTCCTTGAGATCTCATTTATTACGCTGTGTCAACTCCCCCCAGCCCCCCCCCCCCACCCCTCCCCCGCTGTCAAGCACCCTTGGGTGATGCACCAGAATAGGGGTGCCCCATAAATGCAAATTGATGCTGACCCGCTTGCTCAGGAAAGTCCTCGAGTGGATGGGGAGCGGATGGGATTCCGACTGAAATGAATGAAAAGTGAAAATCGCTTATTGTCACAAGTGGGCTTCAAATGAAGTTACTGTGAAAAAAGCCCCTAGTCGCCACATTCCGGCGCCTGTTCGGGGAGGCTGGAATGGGAATTTAGGCTTCAAATGAAGTTACTGTGAAAAGCCCCTAGTCGCCACATTCCGGCGCCTGTTCAGGGAGGCCGGAACGGGAATTGAACCCGTGCTGCTGGCCTGCCTGGGTCTGCTTGCAAAGCCAGCGATTTAGCCCTGTGTGCTAAACCAGCCCCTGGGGCGAAAGGCCGTCGGCCTACCCGGGAAGGTGACTGCTCGCTTGAACTCCGACCCCCGACCCGCCCGGTGGTTGGTTTGCCCGCAGTCCCCGTAATCTGGAGGGTTTGGCGCTCGTCATCCAGGGTCTCGGGACGTCGGGGGGGGGGGGGGGGTGTTGGCCTCACCCGGTGTCGCCTTCGGGCGCCTCGGGGGGGGCGGAGGGTCCCGACCCCGGGGCCTGGGGGTCGACCCGGCCCAGCACGCCCCTCAGCTGGGCCCAGAAGAACGGCTGCCGGGACGGCTCGGAGGGCCACTCCAGGTAGGTCTGGGTGTCGAGCATCTTGCGCAGCTTGCAGAACTTGCTGGGCAGGGAGCCGGGGTCGATGGCCTCGCGCAGCACCAGCACCACGTCCTGGAAGGAGCGCACGATGGCCCGCGTGTGGGCGAAGTACAGCTCGTAGTTGCACCACTCGCTGTCGACGAAGCCCCGCGACAGGACGAAGATGACCTTGCGGCTGCTCTCGATGTTCTCGATGATGTTGTCGATGATCCACCTGCCCGGCGTGAAGTCGCGCTCGTGGAAGCAGACGCGGTAGGGCGGGTCGCACCCCTCCAGCCGCCGCACCAGCTGCTCGCGCACCCAGCCCGCGTCGCCGTAGCTGTAGGAGACGAAGGCGTGGTAGGCGTAACCCCCGGCCCGCTCCGGCGCACGGGCCCGGTACTTGGCCCGCACGATCTGCCAGGTGGCGCCCAGGTACCAGGGCACGTTGTAGCGCCAGCACAGCAGCACCACCGCCATCCCCGCCAGGGCGGCGGCGGCCATGGACACGGCCACCACCAGCCCCACGTCGCACTCCAGGCGCCCGGGGGCGAAGTCGGCCAGGTTGGTGTCCAGGAGGCGCTCCGGGTGGTAGCACACGTACTGGGAGGGCCAGCCCAGCAGTCGCAGCGCGCCCCCCGCCCGCGTCTCCTGCACGAACCGGTACAGGTCGCAGGTGCAGTGGTAGGGGTTGTTGCCCGCCTGCAGGTCGACCAGCAGCGGCATGCGGCTGAAGGTGCCGCGGCTGATCACCCCGAAGGAGTTGCCGTCCAGCGCCAGGCTTTGCAGACTGGCGCCCCGCCAGTCGGCTGGGATGAACTTGAGGCGGTTGCCGCTCAGGGTCAGCTGGGTGAGGTTGGAGGCCCGGGCGAAGTAGCGGGGGTCCAGCCTCTCCAGCTGCCCGTGGGACAGGTCCAGCCGCCGCAGCGAGGTGGGCAGGCACGCGAAGATGCCGTCGGTCAGCGGGTTGCGGCGCAGCGACAGCACCTCCAGGGGCGGGGGCCAGGTGCAGGGGCCAGGGCAGCCCCGGATCCAGTTGTCGCTCAGGTCCAGGGCGCGGAGCCGTGGCCACGCGGCGGTCAGGCGGGCCATGTCGTACAGGCTGCCGATCTGGTTGGCGGACAGGAGGAACTCCTCCAGGTGCGTCAGCGTGCCCCGGTACTGGCACCGCAGGTTGTAGATGTACCCCTCCTGCAGCTGGTTGCTGGAGATGTCAATGACTTCGACAACCTTCATCTCTGACCACGCGGAGCAGGGGATGTAGTTGAAGTTGACGCCGTTGATGATGAGGTGGCGGACTTTGTTGAACCACCTGAACTCCCGGTTGAAGAGCAGGACATCGGGGTTGCTAATCTCCCGGAAGGTGAGGTAGTCCAGCTCCAGGTTGCTGATGCTGGGCAGGGTTTCGTTCCTGGTGGCAGAGCGGGCAAAGTTGATGGCCTCCAGTGTCAGGTTACTCACGGCCGAGCCCTCCAGGTTGCGGAGGAGAGAGCCCAGCAGGTTCTCGGTGAACTTGCCTCGGAAGAAGGTGACGGCCCGCACGCCGGACTCCCTCAGCCCGGCAAACAGGTCCTCCCCGCCCTGGTAGGAGACAAACCCAAAGAGGCGGCGGAAACGCAGGTGGCTGGCTGGCGTCCGGTACAGGTCGGCCAAGATGGCGGTCAGCAGCCCGGGCTCCCTGTCCACCATGATGTCCGTCCAGATCTCCCGGCACTTCAGCCCCGCCAGGGCGCCCGGCTGGTATTCCCGTAGGGCCGAGCCCGTCTTCAGGGCGAAGCGGTCCAGCGACAGCCCGTCCAGGGGCCGCAGGTCGTCCCGACGCAGAGCCCGGACGTGGTCGCCGCCCATGGAGAGGTGGCGGAGTTGGCGGAGGCTGGCGAAGGCCTCGCCCAGGCGGGCCGAGGGGTAGAGGTTGTTGGAGAGCTCCAGCCGCCGGAGTTGGGGGGTGGCCCTCAGCGGCCGGTCGGGCAGCTGGCCCAGAGAATTGTTGAAGAGGTCAAGCTCCTCGAGGCGGGGGCTGGGAGTCAGCGCTTCCTCCTCCAGCCGGGAGATCTGGTTGTAACGCAGGTGCAGCACCCTCAGCCGCTCCAGCCCGAACAAGTCGCCGTTCCGCAGGGCACCGATCCGGTTGTCGGACAGATCCAGGACCTCCGTGTTGGGGGGCAGCTCCGGGGGAACACGGAGCAGGTTGAGGCCCCGGCAGTCCACCCAGGACCCCGAGACCTGGCACCCAACCGGGGCGGTCGCCGTGACGATTCCCAAGCACAAGGTCGTCAATCCCAGCCAGGCCCAGCCCGTGGACAGCAGCATCTTCGGACAGGAAGGCCAACGCACCGAGCCTGGGGAGGGAGAACCAATCAGCCAAGGCGGACACCAGCGAAGAACATTCAACAAGAAGAGATTGTTTAACACACAAAACATTTCCCAGCAGCCTCGGGAGAGCTTTAATCAGCCCAACCCCCAGACAGCGAAGGACAACCTGGTGACCAGAATCTCCGTCAATGAAGTGGAATTTAAGGAGCGTCTGAAGGGAGGAGAAAGAGACAGACAGAGAGAGACAGCGCGAGTGAGAGACAGACAGTGAGAGAGACAGAGAGACAGAGAGACAGAGAGATAGAGAGAGACAGAGAGAGAGAGAGAGAGAGAGACAGAGAGATAGAGAGAGACAGAGAGACAGAGAGAGAGAGAGACAGAGCGAGTGAGAGACAGACAGAGAGAGAGACAGAGACACAGAGAGAGACAGAGAGAGCGAGACAGAGAGAGAGAGAGACAGCGCGAGTGAGAGACAGACAGAGAGAGAGACAGAGACACAGAGAGGCAGAGAGATAGAGAGAGACAGAGAGAGAGAGAGACAGAGCGAGTGAGAGACAGACAGTGAGAGAGAGAGACAGAGAGAGACAGAGAGACAGAGAGAGAGACAGAGAGAGAGACAGAGAGAGAGCCACAGACAGAGAGACACCGAGAGATAGAGAGACAGAGAGAGAGAAAGAGAGATAGAGAGAGAGAGAGACAGAGAGATAGAGAGAGAGACACAGAGACAGAGAGACAGAGACAGAGCGAGAGAGACAGAGAGAGACAGAGAGACAGTGAGACAGAGAGAGACAGAGACCGAGAGACAGAGAGAGACAGAGAGAGAGAGACAGAGAGGGAGACGGAGAGAGAGAGACAGAGAGGGAGACGGAGACACAGAAAGATAGAGAGACAGAGACAGAGAGAGACAGAGAGACAGAGAGAGATAAAGAGACAGAGAGAGAGAGACAGAGAGAGATAAAGAGAGAGAGAGAGAGACAGAGACACAGAGAGATAGAGAGACAGAGACAGAGAGAGAGAGACAGAGAGAGATAAAGAGACAGAGAGAGAGGCAGAGACACAGAGAGATAGAGAGACAGAGAGACAGAGCGAGAGACAGAGAGAGAGACAGAGAGAGACAGAGACAGAGAGAGAGACAGGCAGGCACAGAGAGATAGAGAGACAGAGAGACAGAGAGAGAGAGAGAGACAGAGAGAGAGACAGAGAAATAGAGAAACAGAGAGAGACAGAGAGAGAGACAAAGAAATAGAGAGAGACAAAGAGGCAGAGAGAGAGAGAGTCACCTCGGCGCAGTGAGGCAGCAATGCTAACCACTGGAGGTTACAGAGATAGGGAGGGGTTGTAGGGGCTGGAGGAGGTTACAGAGATAGGGAGGGGGTGTAGGGTCTGGAGTAGGTTACAGAGATAGGAAGGGGGTGTAGGGGACTGGTGGAGGTTACAGAGATAGGGAGGGGGTGTAGGGGGCTGGAGGAGGTTACAGAGATAGGGAGGGGGTGTAGGGTCTGGAGGAGGTTACAGAGATAGGGAGGGGGTGTAGGGTCTGGAGGAGGTTACAGAGATAGGGAGGGGGTGTAGGGGCTGGAGGAGGTTACAGAGATAGGGAGGGGGTGTAGGGGCTGGAGGAGGTTAGAGATAGGGAGGGGGTGTAGGGACTGGAGGAGGTTACAGAGATAGGGAGGGGGGTGTAGGGGCTGGAGGAGGTTACAGAGATAGGGAGGGGGTGTAGGGACTGGAGGAGGTTACAGAGATAGGGTGGG
>NC_092732.1:40769625-40822125 GCF_047496885.1 Scyliorhinus torazame | reverse complement strand
GGGCTGGAGGAGGTTACAGAGATAGGGAGGGGGTGTAGGGACTGGAGAAGGTTACAGAGATAGTGAGGGGGTGTAGGGGGTGGTGGAGGTTACAGAGATAGGGAGGGGGTGTAGGGTCTGGAGGAGGTTACAGAGATAGGGAGGGGGTGTAGGGTCTGGAGGAGGTTACAGAGATAGGGAGGGGGTGTAGGGGCTGGAGGAGGTTACAGAGATAGGGAGAGGGTGTAGGGCCTGGAGGAGGTTACAGAGATAGGGAGGGGGTGTAGGGGCTGGAGGAGGTTACAGAGATAGGGAGGGGGTGTAGGGACTGGAGGAGGTTACAGAGATAGGGAGGGGAGTGTAGGGGCTGGAGGAGGTTACAGAGATAAGGAGGGGGTGTAGGGACTGGAGGAGGTTACAGAGATAGGGAGGGGTTGTGGGGGCTGGAGGAGGTTACAGAGATAGGAAGGGGGTGTAGGGGACTGGTGGAGGTTACAGAGATAGGGAGGGGGTGTAGGGGGCTGGAGGAGGTTACAGAGATAGGGAGGGGGTGTAGGGTCTGGAGGAGGTTACAGAGATAGGGAGGGGGTGTAGGGTCTGGAGGAGGTTACAGTGATAGGGAGGGGGTGTAGGGGCTGGAGGAGGTTACAGAGATAGGGAGGGGGTGTAGGGGCTGGAGGAGGTTACAGAGATAGGGAGGGGGTGTAGGGACTGGAGGAGGTTACAGAGATAGGGAGGGGGGTGTAGGGGCTGGAGGAGGTTACAGAGATAGGGAGGGGGTGTAGGGGCTGGAGGAGGTTACAGAGATAGGGAGGGGGTGTAGGGACTGGAGGAGGTTACAGAGATAGGGAGGGGGTGTAGGGGCCGGAGGAGGTTACAGAGACAGGGAGGAGGTGTGGGGGCTGGAGGAGGTTACCGAGGTAGGGTGGGGGTGTAGGGGCTGGAGGAGGTTACAGAGATAGGGAGGGGGTGTAGGGTCTGGAGGAGGTTACAGAGATATGGAGGGGGTGTGGGGGCTGGAGGAGGTTACAGAGATAGGAAGGGGGTGTAGGGGACTGGTGGAGGTTACAGAGATAGCGAGGGGGTGTAGGGGGCTGGAGGAGGTTACAGAGATAGGGAGGGGGTGTAGGGTCTGGAGGAGGTTACAGAGATAGGGAGGGTGTGTAGGGGCCGGAGGAGGTTACAGAGACGGAGGGGGTGTGGGGGCTGGAGGAGGTTACACAGGTAGGGAGGGGGTGTAGGGGCTGGAGGAGGTTACAGAGATAGAGAGGGGGTGTCGGGGCTGGAGGAGGTTACAGAGTAAGGGAGGGGGTGTGGGGGCTGGAGGAGGTTACAGAGATAGGGAGGGGGTGTAGGGACTGGAGAAGGTTACAGAGATAGTGAGGGGGTGTAGGGGGTGGTGGAGGTTACAGAGATAGGGAGGGGGTGTAGGGTCTGGAGGAGATTACAGAGATAGGGAGGGGGTGTAGGGTCTGGAGGAGGTTACAGAGATAGGGAGGGGGTGTAGGGGCTGGAGGAGGTTACAGAGATAGGGAGAGGGTGTAGGGCCTGGAGGAGGTTACAGAGATAGGGAGGGGGTGTAGGGGCTGGAGGAGGTTACAGAGATAGGGAGGGGGTGTAGGGACTGGAGGAGGTTGCAGAGATAGGGAGGGGAGTGTAGGGGCTGGAGGAGGTTACAGAGATAAGGAGGGGGTGTAGGGACTGGAGGAGGTTACAGAGATAGGGAGGGGTTGTGGGGGCCGGAGGAGGTTACAGAGATAGGGAGGGGGTGTAGGGGCTGGAGGAGGTTACAGAGACAGGGAGGGGGTGTAGGGGCTGGAGGAGGTTACAGAGATAGGGAGGGGGTGTAGGGTCTGGAGGAGGTTACAGAGATAGGGAGGGGGTGTGGGGGCTGGAGGAAGGTACAGAGATAGGAAGGGGGTGTAGGGGACTGGTGGAGGTTACAGAGATAGGGAGGGGGTGTAGCGGGCTGGAGGAGGTTACAGAGATAGGGAGGGGGTGTAGGGGCTGGAGGAGGTTACAGAGATAGGGAGGGGGTGTGGGGGCTGGAGGAGGTTACAGAGATAGGGAGGGGGTGTAGGGTCTGGAGGAGGTTACAGAGATAGGGAGGGGGTGTAGGGAGTGGAGGACGTTACAGAGATAGGGAGGGGGTGTAGGGTCTGGAGGAGGTTACAGAGATAGGGAGGGGGTGTAGGGTCTGGAGGAGTTTACAGAGATAGGGAGGGGGTGTAGGGGCTGGAGGAGGTTACAGAGATAGGGAGGGGGTGTAGGGCCTGGAGGAGGTTACAGAGATAGGGAGGGGGTGTAGGGGCTGGAGGAGGTTACAGAGATAGGGAGGGGGTGTAGGGACTGGAGGAGGTTACAGAGATAGGGAGGGGGGTGTAGGGGCTGGAGGAGGTTACAGAGATAGGGAGGGGGTGTAGGGACTGGAGGAGGTTACAGAGATAGGGAGGGGTTGTGGGGGCTGGAGGAGGTTACAGAGATAGGGAGGGGGTGTAGGGGCTGGAGGAGGTTACAGAGACAGGGAGGGGGTGTAGGTGCTGGAGCAGGTTACAGAGATAAGGAGGGGGTGTAGGGTCTGGAGGAGGTTACAGAGATAGGGAGGGGGTGTGGGGGCTGGAGGAGGTTACAGAGATAGGGAGGGGTGTAGGGGCTGGAGGAGGTTACTGAGATAGGGAGGGCTTGTAGGGGCTGGAGGAGGTTACAGAGATAGGGAGGGGGTGTAGGGTCTGGAGTAGGTTACAGAGATAGGAAGGGGGTGTAGGGGACTGGTGGAGGTTACAGAGATAGGGAGGGGGTGTAGGGGGCTGGAGGAGGTTACAGTGATAGGGAGGGGGTGTAGGGGGCTGTAGGAGGTTACAGAGATACGGAGGGGGTGTAGGGGCTGGAGGAGGTTACAGAGATAGGGAGGGGGTGTAGGGGGCTGGAGGGGGCTACAGAGATAGGGAGGGGGTGTAGGGGCTGGAGAAGGTTACAGAGATAGGGAGGGGGTGTAGGTGCTGGAGGAGGTTACAGAGATAGGGAGGGGGTGTAGGGACTGGAGAAGGTTACAGAGATAGGGAGGGGGTGTAGGGGCTGGAGGAGGTTACAAAGATAGGGAGGGGGTGTAGGGAATGGAGGAGGTTACAGAGATAGGGAGGGGGTGTAGGGGCCGGAGGAGGTTACAGAGACAGGGAGGGGGTGTGGGGCTGGAGGAGGTTACAGAGGTAGGGAGGGGGTGTAGGGGCTGGAGGAGGTTACAGAGATAGGGAGGGGGTGTCGGGGCTGGAGGAGGTTACAGAGATAGGGAGGGGGTGTGGGGGCTGGAGGAGGTTACAGAGATAGGCAGGGGGTGTAGGGTCTGGAGGAGGTTACAGAGATAGGGAGAGGGTGTGGGGGCTGGAGGAGGTTACAGAGATAGGGAGGGGGTGTAGGGGCTGGAGGAGGTTACAGAGACAGGGAGGGGGTGTAGGGGCTGGAGGAGGTTACAGAGATAGGGAGGGGGTGTAGGGTCTGGAGGAGGTTACAGAGATAGGGAGGGGGTGTGGGGGCTGGAGGAGGTTACAGAGATAGGAAGGGGTGTAGGGGCTGGAGGAGGTTACTGAGATAGGGAGGGGTTGTAGGGGCTGGAGGAGGTTACAGAGATAGGGAGGGGGTGTCGGGTCTGGAGGAGGTTACAGAGATAGGGAGGGGGTGTAGGGGACTGGTGGAGGTTACAGAGATAGGGAAAGGGTGTAGGGGGCTGGAGGAGGTTACAGAGATAGGGAGGGGGTGTAGGGGGCTGGAGGAGGTTACAGAGATAGGGAGGGGGTGTAGGGGCTGCAGGTGTTTACAGAGATAGGGAGGGGTGTAGGGGGCTGGAGGGGGCTACAGAGATAGGGAGGGGGTGTAGGGGCTGGAGAAGGTTACAGAGATAGGGAGGGGGTGTAGGGGCTGGAGGAGGTTACAGAGATAGGGAGGGGGTGTAGGGACTGGAGAAGGTTACAGAGGTAGGGAGGGGTGTAGGGGCTGGTGGAGGTTACAGAGATAGGGAGGGGGTGTAGGGACTGGAGGAGGTTACAGAGATAGGGAGGGGGTGTAGGGGCTCGAGGAGGTTACAGAGACAGGGAGGGTGTGTGGGGGCTGGAGGAGGTTACAGAGGTAGGGAGGGGGTGTAAGGGCTGGAGGAGGTTACAGAGATAGGGAGGGGGTGTAGGGGCTGGAGGAGGTTACAGAGATAGGGAGGGGGTGTCGGGGCTGGAGGAGGTTACAGAGATAGGGAGCGGGTGTAAGGGCTGGAGGAGGTTACAGAGATAGGGAGGGGGTGTAGGGGCTGGAGGAGGTTACAGAGATAGGGAGGGGGTGTCGGGGCTGGAGGAGGTTACAGAGATAGGGAGGGGGTGTGGGGGCTGGAGGAGGTTACAAAGATAGGGAGGGGGTGCAGGGGCTGGAGGAGGTTACAGAGACAGGGAGCGGGTGTAGGGGCTGGAGGAGGTTACAGAGGTAGGGAGGGGGTGTAAGGGCTGGAGGAGGTTACAGAGATAGGGAGGGGGTGTAGGGGCTGGAGGAGGTTACAGAGATAGGGAGGGGGTGTCGGGGCTGGAGGAGGTTACAGAGATAGGGAGGGGGTGTGGGGGCTGGAGGAGGTTACAAAGATAGGGAGGGGGTGCAGGGGCTGGAGGAGGTTACAGAGATAGGGAGGGGGTGTAGGGGCTGGAGGAGGTTACAGAGATAGGGAGGGGGTGTAGGGGCTGGAGGAGGTTACAGAGATAGGGAGGGGGTGTAGGGAGCTGGAGTAGGTTACAGAGATAGGGAGGGGGTGTAGGGACTGGAGGAGGTTACAGAGACAGGGAGCGGGTGTAGGGGCTGGAGGAGGTTACAGAGATAGGGAGGGGTTGTAGGGTCTGGAGGAGGTTACAGAGATGGGGAGGGCGTGTAGGTCTGGAGGAGGTTACAGAGATAGGGAGGGGGTGTGGGGGCTGGAGGAGGTTACAGAGATAGGGAGGGGGTGTAGGGGCTGGAGGAGGTTACAGAGACAGGGAGGGGGTGTAGGGTCTGGAGGAGGTTACAGAGATAGGGAGGGGGTGTAGGGGGCTGGAGGGGGCTACAGAAATAGGGAGGGGGTGTAGGGGCTCGAGAAGGTTACAGAGATAGGGAGGGGCTGTAGGGACTGGAGAAGGTTACAGAGATAGGGAGGGGGTGTAGGGGCAGAAGGAGGTTACAAAGATAGGGAGGGGGTGTAGGGACTGGAGGTGGTGACAGAGATAGGGAGGGGGTGTAGGGGCTGGAGAAGGTTACTGAGATAGGGAGGGGGTGTAGGGGAGTGGAGGAGGTTATAGAGATAGGGAGTGGGTGTAGGGACTGGAGGAGGTTACAGAGGTAGGGAGGGGGTGTAGGGGTTGGAGGAGGTTACAGAGATAGGGAGGGGGTGTAGGGGCTGGAGGAGGATACAGAGATAGGGAGGGGGTGTAGGAGGTTACAGAGATATGGAGGGGGCGTAGGGGCTGGAGGAGGTTACAGAGATAGGGATGGTGTTTAGGGGTTGGAAGAGGTTACAGAGATAGGGAGGGCTGTAGGGGCTGGAGGATGTTACAGAGATAGGGAGGGGGTGTAGGGGCTGGAGGAGGTTACAGAGACAGGGAGGGGGTGTGGGGGCTGGAGGAGGTTACAGAGATAGGGAGGGGGTCTAGGGGCTGGAGGAGGTTACAGAGACAGGGAGGGGGTGTAGGGGCTGGAGGAGGTTACAGAGATAGGGAGGGGGTGTAGGGTCTTGAGGAGGTTACAGAGATAGGGAGGGGGTGTGGGGGCTGGAGGAGGTTACAGACATAGGGAGGGGTGTAGGGGCTGGAGGAGGTTACTGAGATAGGGAGGGCTTGTAGGGGCTGGAGGAGGTTACAGAGATAGGGAGGGGGTGTAGGGTCTGGAGGAGGTTACAGAGATAGGGAGGGGGTGTAGGGGACTGGTGGAGGTTACAGAGATAGGGAGGGGGTGTAGGGGGCTGGAGGAGGTTACAGAGATAGGGAGGGGGTGTCGGGGCTGGAGGAAGTTACAGAGATAGGGGGGGTGTGGGGGCTGGAGGAGGTTACAGAGATAGGGAGGGGGTGTAGGGGCTGGAGGAGGTTACAGAGACAGGGAGGGGGTGTAGGGGCTGGAGGAGGTTACAGAGATAGGGAGGGGGTGTAGGGTCTGGAGGAGGTTACAGAGATAGGGAGAGGGTGTAGGGTCTGGAGGAGGTTACAGAGATAGGGAGGGGGTGTGGGGGCTGGAGGAGGTTACAGAGATAGGGAGGGGGTGTAGGTGCTGGAGGAGGTTACAGAGACAGGGAGGGGGTGTAGGGTCTGGAGGAGGTTACAGAGATAGGGAGGGGCTGTGGGGGCTGGAGGAGGTTACAGAGATAGGGAGGGGTGTAGGGGGTGGCGGAGGTTACTGAGATAGGGAGGGGTTGTAGGGGCTGGAGGAGGTTACAGAGATAGGGAGGGGATGTAGGGTCTGGAGGAGGTTACAGAGATAGGGAGGGGGTGTAGGGGACTGGTGGAGGTTACAGAGATAGGGAGGGGGTGTAGTGGGCTGGAGGAGGTTACAGAGATAGGGAGGGTGTGTAGGGGGCTGGAGGAGGTTACAGAGATAGGGAGGGGGTGTAGGGGCTGGAGGAGGTTACAGAGATAGGGAGGGGGTGTAGGGGGCTGGAGGGGGCTACAGAGATAGGGAGGGGGTGTAGGGGCTGGAGAAGGTTACAGAGATAGGGAGGGGGTGTAGGGGCTGGAGGAGGTTACAGAGATTGGGAGGGGGTGTAGGGACTGGAGGAGGTTACAGAGATAGGGAGGGGGTGTAGGGGCTGGAGGAGGTTACAGAGATAGGGAGGGGGTGTAGGGACTGGAGGAGGTGACAGAGATAGGGAGGGGGTATAGGGGCTGGAGAAGGTTACTGAGATAGGGAGGGGGTGTAGGGGAGTGGAGGAGGTTACAGAGATAGGGAGGGGGTGTAGGGACTGGAGGAGGTTACAGAGGTAGGGAGGAGGTGTAGGGGTTGGAGGAGGTTACAGAGATAGGGAGGGGGCGTAGGGGCTGTAGGAGGATACAGAGATAGGGAGGGGGTGTAGGAGGTTACAGAGATATGGAGGGGGTGTAGGGGCTGGAGGAGGTTACAGAGATAGGGATGGTGTTTAGGGGTTGGAAGAGTTTACAGAGATAGGGAGGGCTGTAGGGTCTGGAGGATGTTACAGAGATAGGGAGGGGTGTAGGGGCTGGAGGAGGTTACAGAGACAGGGAGGGGGTGTGGGGGCTGGAGGAGGTTACAGAGATAGGGAGGGGGTGTCGGGGCTGGAGGAGGTTACAGAGGTAGGGAGGGGGTGTGGGGGCTGGAGGAGGTTACAGAGATAGGGAGGGGGTGTCGGGGCTGGAGGAGGTTACAGAGACAGGGAGGGGGTATAGGGGCTGGAGGAGGTTACAGAGATAGGGAGGGGGTGTAGGGTCTGGAGGAGGTTACAGAGATAGGGAGGGGGTGTAGGGTCTGGAGGAGGTTACAGAGATAGGGAGGGGGTGTGGGGGCTGGATTAGGTTACAGAGATAGGGAGGGGGTGTAGGGGCTGGAGGAGGTTACCGAGATAGGGAGGGGGTGTAGGGTCTGGAGGAGGTTACAGAGATAGGGAGGGGGTGTGGGGGCTGGAGGAGGTTACAGAGTTAGGGAGGGGTGTAGGGGCTGGAGGAGGTTACTGAGATAGGGAGGGGGTGCAGGGGCTGGAGGAGGTTACAGAGATAGGGAGGGGGTGTAGGGACTGGAGGAGGTGACAGAGATAGGGTGGGGGTATAGGGGCTGGAGAAGGTTACTGAGATAGGGAGGGGGTGTAGGGGAGTGGAGGAGGTTACAGAGATAGGGAGGGGGTGTAGGGACTGGAGGAGGTTACAGAGGTAGGGAGGAGGTGTAGGGGTTGGAGGAGGTTACAGAGATAGGGAGGGGGCGTAGGGGCTGTAGGAGGATACAGAGATAGGGAGGGGGTGTAGGAGGTTACAGAGATATGGAGGGGGTGTAGGGGCTGGAGGAGGTTACAGAGATAGGGATGGTGTTTAGGGGTTGGAAGAGGTTACAGAGATAGGGAGGGCTGTAGGGTCTGGAGGATGTTACAGAGATAGGGAGGGGGTGTAGGGGCTCGAGGAGGTTACAGAGACAGGGAGGGTGTGTGGGGGCTGGAGGAGGTTACAGAGATAGGGAGGGTGTGTAGGGGTTGGAAGAGGTTACAGAGATTGCGAGGGGTGTAGGGGTTGAAGAGGTTACAGAGATAGGGAGATAGGGAGGGGTGAAGGGGCTGGAGGAGGTTACAGAGATAGGGAGGGGGTGTAGGGCTGGAGGAGGTTACAGAGATTGGGAGGGGGTGTAGGGCTGGCGGAGGTTACAGAGATTGGGAGGGGGTGTCGGGCTGGAGGAGGTTACAGAGATAGGGAGGGGGTGTAGGGGCTAGAGGAGGTTACAGAGATAGGGAGGGTGTGTAGGGGCTGGAGGAGGTTACAGAGATAGGGAGGGGGTGTGGGGGCTGGAGGAGGTTACAGATGATAGGGAGGGGGTGTAGGGGCTGGAGGAGGTTACAGAGATAGGGAGGGGGTGTAGGGGGCTGGAGGGGGCTACAGAGATAGGGAGGGGGTGTAGGGGCTGGAGAAGGTTACAGAGATAGGGAGGGGGTGTAGGGGCTGGAGGAGGTTACAGAGATTGGGAGGGGGTGTAGGGACTGGAGGAGGTTACAGAGATAGGGAGGGGGTGTAGGGGCTGGAGGAGGTTACAGAGATAGGGAGGGGGTGTAGGGACTGGAGGAGGTGACAGAGATAGGGTGGGGGTATAGGGGCTGGAGAAGGTTACTGAGATAGGGAGGGGGTGTAGGGGAGTGGAGGAGGTTACAGAGATAGGGAGGGGGTGTAGGGACTGGAGGAGGTTACAGAGGTAGGGAGGAGGTGTAGGGGTTGGAGGAGGTTACAGAGATAGGGAGGGGGCGTAGGGGCTGTAGGAGGATACAGAGATAGGGAGGGGGTGTAGGAGGTTACAGAGATATGGAGGGGGTGTAGGGGCTGGAGGAGGTGACAGAGATAGGGATGGTGTTTAGGGGTTGGAAGAGGTTACAGAGATAGGGAGGGCTGTAGGGTCTGGAGGATGTTACAGAGATAGGGAGGGGTGTAGGGGCTGGAGGAGGTTACAGAGACAGGGAGGGGGTGTGGGGGCTGGAGGAGGTTACAGAGATAGGGAGGGGGTGTCGGGGCTGGAGGAGGTTACAGAGGTAGGGAGGGGGTGTGGGGGCTGGAGGAGGTTACAGAGATAGGGAGGGGGTGTCGGGGCTGGAGGAGGTTACAGAGACAGGGAGGGGGTATAGGGGCTGGAGGAGGTTACAGAGATAGGGAGGGGGTGTAGGGTCTGGAGGAGGTTACAGAGATAGGGAGGGGGTGTAGGGTCTGGAGGAGGTTACAGAGATAGGGAGGGGCTGTGGGGGCTGGATTAGGTTACAGAGATAGGGAGGGGGTGTAGGGGCTGGAGGAGGTTACCGAGATAGGGAGGGGGTGTAGGGTCTGGAGGAGGTTACAGAGATAGGGAGGGGGTGTGGGGGCTGGAGGAGGTTACAGAGTTAGGGAGGGGTGTAGGGGCTGGAGGAGGTTACTGAGATAGGGAGGGGTTGTAGGGGCTGGAGGAGGTTACAGAGATAGGGAGCGGGTGTAGGGTCTGGAGGAGGTTACAGAGATAGGGAGGGGGTGTAGGGGACTGGTGGAGGTTACAGAGATAGGGAGGGGGTGTAGGGGGCTGGAGGAGGTTACAGAGATAGGGAGGGGGTGTAGGAGCTGGAGGAGGTTACAGAGATAGGGAGGGGGTGTAGGGGGCTGGAGGAGGTTACAGAGATAGGGAGGGGGTGTAGAGGGCTGGAGGAGGTTACAGAGATAGGGAGGGGGTGTAGGGGGCTGGAGGAGGTTACAGAGATAGGGAGGGGGTGTGGGGGCTGGAGGAGGTTACAGAGATAGGGAGGGGGTGTAGTGGCTGGAGGAGGTTACAGAGACAGGGAGTGGTTGTAGGGGCTGGAGGAGATTACAGAGATAGGGAGGGGGTGTAGGGTCTGGAGGAGGTTATAGAGATAGGGAGGGGGTGTAGGGGGTTGGAGGAGGTTACAGAGATAGGGAGGGGGTGTAGGGGGCTGGAGGAGGTTACAGAGCTAGGGAGGGGGTGTAGGGGCTGGAGGAGGTTACAGAGATAGGGAGGGGGTGTAGGGGGCTGGAGGGGGCTACAGAGATAGGGAGGGGTTGTAGGGGCTGGAGAAGGTTACAGAGATAGGGAGGGGGTGTAGGGGCTGGAGCAGATTACAGAGATAGGGAGGGGGTATAGGGGCTGGAGGAGGTTACAGAGATAGGGAGGGGGTGTAGGGTCTGGAGGAGGTTATAGAGATAGGGAGGGGGTGTAAGGGCTGGAGGAGGTTACAGAGATAGGGAGGGGGTGTAGGGTCTGGAGGAGGTTACAGAGATAGGGAGGGGGTGTGGGGGCTGGAGGAGGTTACAGAGATAGGGAGGGGGTGTAGGGGGCTGGAGGAGGTTACATAGATAGGGAGGGGGTGTAGGGGCTGGAGGAGGTTACAGAGATAGGGAGGGTGTGTAGGGGTTGGAAGAGGTTACAGAGATTGCGAGGGGTGTAGGGGTTGAAGAGGTTACAGAGATAGGGAGATAGGGAGGGGTGAAGGGGCTGGAGGAGGTTACAGAGATAGGGAGGGGGTGTAGGGCTGGAGGAGGTTACAGAGATTGGGAGGGGGTGTAGGGCTGGCGGAGGTTACAGAGATTGGGAGGGGGTGTATGGGCTGGAGGAGGTTACAGAGACAGGGAGGGGGTGTGGGGGCTGGAGGAGGTTACGGAGATAGGGAGGGGGTGAAGGGGGCTGGAGGAGGTTACAGAGATAGGGAGGGGGTGTAGGGGCTGGAGGAGGTTACAGAGATAGGGAGGGGGTGTAGGGGCTGGAGGAGGTTACAGAGATAGGGAGGGTGTGTAGGGGCTGGAGGAGGTTACAGAGATAGGGAGGGGGTGTGGGGGCTGGAGGAGGTTACAGAGATAGGGAGGGGGTGTAGGGGCTGGAGGAGGTTACAGAGGGAGGGAGGGGTGTGTAGGGGCTGCAGGAGGTTACAGAGATAGGGAAGGGTGTAGTGGTGGAGGAGGTTACCGGACTAGGGAGGAGGGTCAGGGTTAGACGTGTGAATGTTCTGTGTCCCTCTTTTTTAAATTCACAGTCTGTGGAGATAGTAACGTTTTTTTTCAGAATTTCATAGAATTTACAGTGCATCAGGAGGCCATTCGGCCCATCGAGTCTGCACCGGCTCTTGGAAAGAGCACCCTACCCAAGGTCCACACCTCCACCCTATCCCCATCACCCAGTAACCCCAGCCAGCACTAAGGGCAATTTTGGACACAAAGGGCAATTTAGCGCGGCCAATCCACCTAACCTGCACCTCTTTGGACTGTGGGAGGAAACCGGAGCACCCGGAGGAAACGCACGCAGACACGGGGCGGACGTGCAGACTCCGCACAGACAGTGACCCAAGCCGGGAATCGAACCTGGGACCCTGGCGCTGTGAAGCAATTGTGCGATCCACAATGCGACCGTGCTGCCCCGTGCTGTTTGAGGTACAGGATAGTCCAAAACATTGTTTGTTGCCCAGAAACGCGTGTGGGGGCCCTCTGGGAGTGTTTACCAAGTCCCCAGATCAGTTCCAGGACAACAACACTATTTGAAGTGGCCAGTCTGGGAAGGCCCGTCAGCGAAGGCACGGGGATAGGAATTGGCGCTATTAAGTGTGACAAAAGGAGGCGTGAAAGAAGGAGGCTCCGAATTAAAGGAAGAGGTGGAATCCAGCGAGATGGATGCCAGGAGGCAAGACCCAAACCCTGTGGGGGGGAACCTTTTCTAAAGCTATCCGAGTGGGGGAGGGGGGGAAGTTCTGGGGAGAATTCCGAGAAGAGGTCTTTACCGATGGCTCGGGGAATCCATCGTGTGACAATTGCAATGGGATTGCTTGACTAACATCTGTGCGGATTTACGCAAAATCCATGGACTGTGTCTTGGTTACAGGTGTCATTTGAGCTTCAGTGTGAAGTATTTGCTCACAATTGCCTGTCAATTCAGATGTACCTCATCCCAACCCTGAATATGACAGCGTAAGGTACATAAATAGTTTTATCTTTCTGAACTTCTGCAACAAAGTTCATTTTTTGTTTGTTCTAAGCCTCTGAAGAATTTTTGGCATCTTTCCAACAGCAAGTGTCTTCTTTATCAGTCAGGATCTACTTTAAACAGTATGGTATTTGTCCCCAAACAGGATCTACAGGTCCGATAATCATCATTAAAGTTTACAGAGATAGGGAGGGGGTGTAGGGGCTGGAGGAGGTTACAGAGATAGGGAGGGGGTGTAGGGGCTGGAGGAGGTGACAGAGATAGGGAGGGGGTGTAGGGGCTGGAGGAGGTTACAGAGATAGGGAGGGGGTGTAGGGGCTGGAGGAGGTCACAGAGATAGGGAGGGGGTGTCGGGGCCCGAGGAGGTTACAGAGATAGGGAAGGGTGGAGGGGTGGAGGAGGTTACAGAGATAGGGAGGGGGTGTAGAGGCTGTAGGAGGTTACAGAGATAGGGAGGGGCTTTAAGGGGCTGGAGGAGGTTACAGAGATAGGGAGGGGGTGTAGGGGCTGGAGAAGGTTACAGAGATAGGGAGGGGGTGTAGTGTCTGGAGGAGTTTACAGAGAAAAATCAAATTGTCAGTACTGAGGGAGCGCCGCACTGTCAGAGGGTCAGTACTGAGGGAGTGCTGCACTGTCAGAGGGTCAGTACTGAGGGAGCGCCGCACTGTCAGAGGGTCAGTACTGAGGGAGTGCCGCACTGTCAGAGGGTCAGTACTGAGGGAGTGCCGCACTGTCAGAGGGTCACGCACCTGCCTGCACACTCAGTCCATTCAGACACCTCGCTCTCCCCCCCCGCCGCTGTTGCCTCTAACCTTTGGCAGCTGACACCATCGGCCATCTCAGTCCATCCTTGGAGCGTCTCATCCCGTCTTGCTCCCCGGAAATTTACAGCGTCCACTTGTCCGTCTCTGGAGTTACCGCTTTCCAGGCGGACGGTTCGCAGACCCGACTTCGACTGAAGCAGACTTCAGTCTGATCGAGATTAGCCGGTGCGGGAGTCTCTCGCTCGCTCTCTCTCTCCAACAGTGCCTGTGAAGGAATGTGCGGCAGACAAGTGAACACAGATCAGACAGTGCGGAGGTTCAGGGCGGAGCGAGACCGTGGGAGGGGGATTCTAAATAAAGAAAGGAATTGTATTTAAAGGGGCAGCTGCACCCAGCAATCGGCAGGGGTGCGTTTGGAAAAATGAAATGAAAACCGCTTATTGTCACAAGCGGGCTTCACATGACGTTACTGTGAAAAGCCCCTAGTCGCCACATTCCGGCGCCTGTTCGGGGAGGCTGGTACGGGGATCGAACCCGTGCTGCTCGTCTGCTGTAAAGGCCAGCGATTTAGCCCTGTGCTAAACCAGCCGCCATTTTATTTCGAACGGACAGCTTCTGGTGGAGGATTCGTGGTTGCCCCTCACGTCGCTTTGAGTACGGCACGAGTAGGGGGGGGGGGCGGGCACGGAGATCAGTAGTGAGGGAGCGCCGCACTGTCAGAGGGTCAGTACTGAGGGAGCGCCGCACTGTCAGAGGGTCAGTACTGAGGGAGTGCCGCACTGTCAGAGGGTCAGTACTGAGGGAGTGCCGCACTGTCAGAGGGTCAGTACTGAGGGAGTGCCGCACTGTCGGAGGGTCAGTACTGAGGGAGCACCGCACTGTCAGAGGGTCAGTACTGAGGGAGTGCCGCACTGTCAGAGGGTCAGTACTGAGGGAGTGCCGCACTTTCGGAGGGTCAGTACTGAGGGAGCACCGCACTGTCAGAGGGTCAGTACTGAGGGAGCGCCGCACTGTCAGAGGGTCAGTACTGAGGGAGTGCCGCACTGTCAGAGGGTCAGTACTGAGGGAGTGCCGCACTGTCGGAGGGTCAGTACTGAGGGAGCACCGCACTGCCAGAGGGTCAGTACTGAGGGAGTGCCGCACTGTCAGAGGGTCAGTACTGAGGGAGCGCCGCACTGTCAGAGGGTCAGTACTGAGGGAGTGCCGCACTGTCAGAGGGTCAGTACTGAGGGAGCACCGCACTGCCAGAGGGTCAGTACTGAGGGAGTGCCGCACTGTCAGAGGGTCAGTACTGAGGGAGTGCCGCACTGTCAGAGGGTCAGTACTGAGGGAGCGCTGCACTGTCAGAGGGTCAGTACTGAGGGAGTGCCGCACTGTCGGAGGGTCAGTACTGAGGGAGCACCGCACTGTCAGAGGGTCAGTACTGAGGGAGCGCCGCACTGTCAGAGGGTCAGTACTGAGGGAGCGCCGCACTGTCAGAGGGTCAGTATTGAGGGAGTGCCGCACTGTCGGAGGGTCAGTACTGAGGGAGTGCCGCACTGTCAGAGGGTCAGTACTGAGGGAGTGCCGCACTGTCAGCGGGTCAGTACTGAGGGAGTGCCGCACTGTCAGAGGGTCAGTACTGAGGGAGTGCTGCACTGTCAGAGGGTCAGTACTGAGGGAGTGCCGCACTGTGGGAGGGTCAGTACTGAGGGAGTGCCGCACTGTCAGAGGGTCAGTACTGAGGGAGCGCCGCACTGTCAGAGGGTCAGTACTGAGGGAGTGCCGCACTGTGGGAGGGTCAGTACTGAGGGAGCGCCGCACTGTCAGAGGGTCAGTACTGAGGGAGTGCCGCACTGTGGGAGGGTCAGTACTGAGGGAGTGCCGCACTGTCAGAGGGTTAGTACTGAGGGAGCGCCGCACTGTCAGAGGGTCAGTACTGAGGGAGCGCCGCACTGTCAGAGGGTCAGTACTGAGGGAGCGCCGCACTGTCAGAGGGTCAGTGCTGAGGGAGCGCCGCACTGTGGGAGGGTCAGTACTGAGGGAGCGCCGCACTGTCAGAGGGTCAGTACTGAGGGAGCCCCGCACTGTCAGAGGGTCAGTACTGAGGGAGCGCCGCACTGTGGGAGGGTCAGTACTGAGGGAGCGCCGCACTGTCAGAGGGTCAGTACTGAGGGAGCGCCGCACTGTGAGAGGGTCAGGACTGAGGGAGCGCCGCACTGTCAGAGGGTCAGTACTGAGGGAGCTCCGCACTGTCAGAGGGTCAGTACTGAGGGAGCGCCGCACTGTCAGAGGGTCAGTACTGAGGGAGTGCCGCACCGTCAGAGGGTCAGTGCTGAGGGAGTGCTGCACTGTCAGAGGGTCAGTACTGAGGGAGTGCTGCACTGTCAGAGGGTCAGTACTGAGGGAGTGCCGCACTGTCAGAGGGTCAGTACTGAGGGAGCGCCGCACTGTCAGAGGGTCAGTACTGAGGGAGTGCCGCACTGTGGGAGGGTCAGTACTGAGGGAGTGCCGCACTGTCAGAGGGTGTACTGAGGGAGTGCCGCACTGTCAGAGGGTCAGTACTGAGGGAGTGCCGCACTGTGGGAGGGTCAGTACTGAGGGAGCCGCACTGTGGGAGGGTCAGTACTGAGGGAATGCTGCACTGTCAGAGGGTCAGTACTGAGGGAGCGCCGCACTGTCAGAGGGTCAGTACTGAGGGAGTGCCGCACTGTCAGAGGGTCAGTGCTGAGGGAGCGCCGCACTGTGGGAGGGTCAGTACTGAGGGAGCGCCGCACTGTCAGAGGGTCAGTACTGAGGGAGCCCCGCACTGTCAGAGGGTCAGTACTGAGGGAGCGCCGCACTGTGGGAGGGTCAGTACTGAGGGAGCGCCGCACTGTCAGAGGGTCAGTACTGAGGGAGCGCCGCACTGTGAGAGGGTCAGGACTGAGGGAGCGCCGCACTGTCAGAGGGTCAGTACTGAGGGAGCTCCGCACTGTCAGAGGGTCAGTACTGAGGGAGCGCCGCACTGTCAGAGGGTCAGTACTGAGGGAGTGCCGCACCGTCAGAGGGTCAGTGCTGAGGGAGTGCTGCACTGTCAGAGGGTCAGTACTGAGGGAGTCCTGCACTGTCAGAGGGTCAGTACTGAGGGAGTGCCGCACTGTCAGAGGGTCAGTACTGAGGGAGCGCCGCACTGTCAGAGGGTCAGTACTGAGGGAGTGCCGCACTGTGGGAGGGTCAGTACTGAGGGAGTGCCGCACTGTCAGAGGGTGTACTGAGGGAGTGCCGCACTGTCAGAGGGTCAGTACTGAGGGAGTGCCGCACTGTGGGAGGGTCAGTACTGAGGGAGCCGCACTGTGGGAGGGTCAGTACTGAGGGAATGCTGCACTGTCAGAGGGTCAGTACTGAGGGAGTGCCGCACTGTCAGAGGGTCAGTACTGAGGGAGTGCTGCACTGTGGGAGGGTCAGTACTGAGGGAGCGCCGCACTGTCAGAGGGTCAGTACTGAGGGAGTGCCGCACTGTCAGAGGGTCAGTACTGAGAGTGAAAAACTCCCTGGTGCACCTCTGCATTTCCCAAGGCGTAAGTTGCTGTTCCTGCTGCCAGGAATCTATCGATGTGCCAGACGTTAGACGGATGAGGCAGGCAGCAATAGATTTGTAAACACATTATTTGAATTCCTCCAGCGTTCGCTGTAAGTCCGTGACGTCAGCCAGGTGCACCGCAGGCAACAGCAGAAAGTTTGTGAAGTGTGGTGGCTGTAGCAATGCAGGAAGTGTGCACGCACAGCACGATCCCACAAACAGGCGGCGGGCGTCATTCTGGCAGTTCGTGCCTTTTCTTTGTCAATGAAATTGGATGAGCGACCACCATTGTCCCCGGAGATTTCAATTTGCTTCCCTGCCGGAAAGGCGATTGGTTTGTTTTTGTTTTTCCAGATATAATTATATTTTACCCGAGTTTTACAAATGACGGAACCAACTATCGAAAAACAGTGCGGAGCCGTTAGTCTGGCCAGTGCGGACGGGATGGGCCGAACGGCCTTTTCTGAATTTGACGTGGGGGTGTGGGTGGGTGAGGGCCCGCACGTTTCGGAATGTGCCGGAGTTAGGGACAGCAGGTGGGACGCCAGGTGCGCACCCTCCACCAGGCTCCCCGGTTTGGCCAAGGGTTTGCGGGCGCGGGCTTCGGGCCGAGGAGGCCACTCGTCCGACGTCCGGGAGAATCTACGCTGACCCGAAGCCCGGCGCCAACAGGCCGGGGTGGTCGACTGTTGCCCTGGTGAGCCCGCTCGAGGATCGGGCGGCCATTTTGAGAACACGGTTCCACCCCCTCTCCGCCCCATTGCACCCGGCACCCTTTTGTCCCCAGATTTTTATACCATCGCAATGATATTCGCTTCCTCCGTCCAGATGCATCGCGATGAACCAGCACCGGAACCCGCCATTCAGCTCCACAAAAACCTTCTCCCAACCCTCCCTTCATCTCACCCCACCCCCGTTCCCCCACCATCCCAATATCCGGCTATTCTTTTCCCATCTCCTTATCTTTATCTTACTTCCTCCCTATCTCTGTAACCTCCTCCAGCCCCTACACCCCCTCCCTATCTCTGTAACCTCCTCCAGTCCCTACACCCCCTCCCTATCTCTGTAACCTCCTCCAGCCTCCTACACCCCCCCCATCTCTGTAACCTCCTCCAGCCCCTACACCCCCTCCCTATCTCTGTAACCCCCTCCAGCCGCCTACACCCCCCCATCTCTGTAACCTCCTCCAGTCCCTACACCCCCTCCCTATCTCTGTAACCTCCTCCAGCCCCTACACCCCCTCCCTATCTCTGTAACCTCCTCCAGCCCCTACACCCCCTCCCTATCTCTGTAACCTCCTCCAGCCCCTTACACCCCCTCCCTATCTCTGTAACCTCCTCCAGTCCCTACACCCCCTCCCTATCTCTGTAACCTCCTCCAGTCCCCTACACCCCCTCCCTATCTCTGTAACCTCCTCCAGCCCCTACACCCCCTCCCTATCTCTGTAACCTCCTCCCGCCCCTACACCCCCTCCCTATCTCTGTAACCTCCTCCAGCCCCTACACCCCCTCCCTATCTCTGTAACCTCCTCCATCCCCTACACCCCCTCCCTATGTCTGTAATCTCCTCCAGCCCTTACACCCCCTCCCTATCTCTGTCACCTCCTCCAGCCCCCTACACCCCCTCCCTATCTCTGTAACCTCCTCCAGCCCCCTACACCCCCTCCCTATCTCTGTAATCTCCTCCAGCCCTTACACCCCCTCCCTATCTCTGTCACCTCCTCCAGCCCCCTACACCCCCTCCCTATCTCTGTAACCTCCTCCAGCCCCCTACACCCCCTCTCTATCTCTGTAACCTCCTCCAGCCCCTACACCCCCTCCCTATCTCTGTAACCTCCTCCGGCCCCCTACACCCCCTCCCTATCTCTGTAACCTCCTCCAGCCCCTACACACCCTCCCTATCTCTGTAACCTCCTCCAGTCCCTACACCCCCTCCTTATCTCTGTAACCTCCTCCAGCCCCTACACCCTCTCCCTATCTCTGTAACCTCCTCCCGCCCCCTACACCCCCTCCCTATCTCTGTAACCTCCTCCAGTCCCTACACCCCCTCCCTATCTCTGTAACCTCCTCCAGTCCCCTACGCCCCCTTCCTATCTCTGTAAACTCCTCCAGTCCCTACTCCCCCTATCTCTGTAACCTCCTAGAGTCCCCTACGCCCCCTTCCTATCTCTGTAAACTGCTCCAGTCCCTACTCCCCCTCCCTATCTCTGTAACCTCCTCCAGTCCCCGACGCCCCCTTCCTATCTTTGTAACCTCCTCCAGTCCCCTACACCCCCTCCCTATCTCTGTATCCTCCTCCAGCCCCTGCACCCCCTCCCTATCTCTGTAACCTCCTCCAGCCCCTACACCCCCCCCCCATCTCTGTAACCTCCTCCAGGCCCTACACCCCCTCCCTATCTCTGTAACCACCTCCAGCCCCTACATCCCCACCCTATCTCTGTAACCTCCTCCAGCCCCTACACCCCCTCCCCATCTCTGTAACCTCCTCCAGCCCCTACACCCCCTCCCTATCTTTGTAACCTCCTCCAGCCCCTACACCCCCTCCCTATCTCTGCAACCTCCTCCAGCCCCTACACCCTCTCCCTATCTCTGTAACCTCCTCCGGCCCCCTACACCCCCTCCCTATCTCTGCAACCTCCTCCAGCCCCTACACCCCCTTTCTATCTCTGTAACCTCCTCCAGCCCCTACACCCCCTCCCTATCTCTGTAACCTCCTCCGGCCCCCTACACCCCCTCCCTATCTCTGTAACCTCCTCCAGCCCCTACACACCCTCCCTATCTCTGTAACCTCCTCCAGCCCCTACACCCCCTCCCTATCTCTGTAACCTCCTCCAGCCCCTACACCCTCTCCCTATCTCTGTAACCTCCTCCAGCCCCAACACCATCTCTGTAACCTCCTCCAGCCCCTACACCCCCTCCCTATCTCTGTAACCTCCTCCAGCCCCTGCACCCCCCTCCCTATCTCTGTAACCTCCTCCAGCCCCTACACCCCCTCCCTATCTCCGTAACCTCCTCCAGCCCCTACACCCCCTCCCTATCTTTGTAACCTCCTCCAGTCCCCTACACCCCCTCCCTATCTCTGTATCCTCCAGCCCCTGCACCCCCTCCCTATCTCTGTAACCTCCTCCAGCCCCTACACCCCCTCCCTATCCCTGGTGAGGGATACCACCGGTGTCCCCACTGACTATACCTGCGGGAAGTGCACCCAACTTCAGCTCCTCAAAGACCGTGTTAGGGAACTGGAGCTGAAGCTGGATGAACTTCGGATCATCCGGGAGGCAGAGGGGGTGATTGAGAAGAGTTACAAGGAGGTAACCACACCCAACGTACAGGACAAGAATAGCTGGGTTACAGTCAGGGGGAAAAAAACAAACAGGCAGACAGTGCAGGGATCCCTCGTGGCCGTTCCCCTTCAAAACAAGTATACCGTTTTGGATGCTGTTGGGGGGGATGACCTACCGGGGGAAGGCCCTAGCGGCCAGGTCTCTGGCACTGAGTCTGGCTCTGGGGCTCAGAAGGGAAGGGGGGAGAATAGAAAAGCAATAGTTGTAGGAGATTCAATGGTTAGGGGAATAGATAGGAGATTCTGTGGTCGCGAGCGAGACTCCCGAAAGGTATGTTGCCTCCCGGGTGCCAGGGCCAGGGATGTCTCGGATCGTGTCTTCAGGATCCTTAAGGGGGAGGGTAAGCAGCCAGAAGTCGTGGTGCACATTGGTACCAACGACGTAGGTAGGAAAAGGGGTGTGGAGGTAATAAACAAGTTTAGGGAGTTAGGCTGGAAGTTAAAAGCCAGGACAGACAGAGTGGTCATCTCTGGTTTGTTGCCGGTGCCACGTGATAGCGAGGCTAGGAATAGGGAGAGAGTGCAGTTGAACACGTGGCTGCAGGAATGGTGTAGGAGGGAGGGCTTCAGGTATTTGGATAATTGGAGCGCATTCTGGGGAAGGTGGGACCTGTACAAGCAGGACGGGTTGCATCTGAACCAGAGGGGCACCAATATCCTGGGAGGGAGGTTTTCTAGTACTCTTCGGGAGGGTTTAAACTAATTTGGCAGGGGAATGGGAACCAGATTTGTAGTCCAGCAACTAAGGTAGCCGATATTCAGGACGCCAAAGCATGTAATGAGGCAGTGGGGAAGGGAACACTGACAAAGGAGAGTACTTGCAAGCCGGAGAGGGGTTGAAGTGTGTATACTTCAACGCAAGAAGCATCAGGAATAAGGTGGGTGAACTTAAGGCATGGATCGGTACTTGGGACTACGATGTGGTGGCCATCACGGAAACTTGGATAGAAGAGGGGCAGAAATGGTTGTTGGAGGTCCCTGGTTATAGATGTTTCAATAAGATTAGGGAGGGTGGTAAAAGAGGTGGGGGGGGGTGGCATTATTAATTAGAGATAGTATAACATCTGCAGAAAGGCAGTTCGAGGAGTATCAGCCTACTGAGGTAGTATGGGTTGAAGTCAGAAATAGGAAAGGAGCAGTCACCTTGTTAGGAGTTTTCTATAGGCCCCCCAATAGTAGCAGAGATGTGGAGGAACAGATTGGGAAACAGATTTTGGAAAGGTGCAGAAGTCATAGGGTAGTAGTCATGGGCGACTTCAACTTCCCAAATATTGAGTGGAAACTCTTTAGATCAAATAGTTTGGATGGGGTGGTGTTTGTGCAGTGTGTCCAGGAAGCTTTTCTAACGCAGTATGTAGATTGTCCGACCAGAGGTGGGGCAATATTGGATTTAGTACTGGGTAATGAGCCAGGGCAAGTGATAGATTTGTTAGTGGGGGAGCATTTTGGAGATAGTGACCACAATTCTGTGACTTTCACTTTAGTAATGGAGAGGGATAGGTACGTGCAACAGGGCAAGGTTTACAATTGGGGGAAGGGTAAATACGATGTTGTCAGACAAGAATTGAAGTGCATAAGTTGGGAACATAGGCTGGCAGGGAAGGACACAAGTGAAATGTGGAACTTGTTCAAGGAACAGGTGCTACGTGTCCTTGATATGTATGTCCCTGTCAGGCAGGGAAGAGATGGTCGAGTGAGGGAACCATGGTTGACAAGAGAGGTTGACTGTCTTGTTAAGAGGAAAAAGGAGACTTATGTAAGGCTGAGGAAACAAGGTTCAGACAGGGCATTGGAGGGATACAAGATAGCCAGGAGGGAACTGAAGAAAGGGATTAGGAGAGCTCAGAGAGGGCATGAACAATCTTTGGCGGGTAGGATCAAGGAAAACCCCAAGGCCTTTTACACATATGTGAGAAATATGAGAATGACTAGAGCGAGGGTAGGTCCGATCAAGGACAGTAGCGGGAGATTGTGTATTGAGTCTGAAGAGATAGGAGAGGTCTTGAACGAGTACTTTTCTTCTGTATTTACAAATGAGAGGGGCGATATTGTTGGAGAGGACAGTGTGAAACAGATTGGTAAGCTCGAGGAAATACTTGTTAGGAAGGAAGATGTGTTGGGCATTTTGAAAAACTTGAGGATAGACAAGTCCCCCGGGCCTGACGGGATATATCCAAGGATTCTATGGGAAGCAAGAGATGAAATTGCAGAGCCGTTGGCAATGATCTTTTCGTCCTCACTGTCAACAGGGGTGGTACCAGGGGATTGGAGAGTGGCGAATGTCGTGCCCCTGTTCAAAAAAGGGACTAGGGATAACCCTGGGAATTACAGGCCAGTTAGTCTTACTTCGGTGGTAGGCAAAGTAATGGAAAGGGTACTGAAGGATAGGATTTCTGAGCATCTGGAAAGACACTGCTTGATTAGGGATAGTCAGCACGGATTTGTGAGGGGTAGGTCTTGCCTTACAAATCTTATTGAATTCTTTGAGGAGGTGACCAAGCATGTGGATGAAGGTAAAGCAGTGGATGTAGTGTACATGGATTTTAGTAAGGCATTTGATAAAGTTCCCCATGGTAGGCTTATGCAGAAAGTAAGGAGGCATGGGATAGTGGAAATTTGGCCAGTTTGATAACGAACTGGCTAGCCGATAGAAGTCAGAGAGTGGTGGTGGATGGCAAATATTCAGCCTGGATCCCAGTTACCAGTGGCGTACCGCAGGGATCAGTTCTGGGTCCTCTGCTGTTTGTGATTTTCATTAATGACTTGGATGAGGGAGTTGAAGTGTGGGTCAGTAAATTTGCAGACGATCCGAAGATTGGTGGAGTTGTGGATAGTAAGGAGGGCTGTTGTCGGCTGCAAAGAGACATAGATAGGATGCAGAGCTGGGCTGAGTGGCAGGTGGAGTTTAACCCTGAAAAGTGTGAGGTTGTCCATTTTGAAGGACAAATATGAATGCGGAATACAGGGTTAACGGTAGAGTTCTTGGCAATGTGGAGGAGCAGAGAGATCTTGGGGTCTATGTTCATACATCTTTGAAAGTTGCCACTCAAGTGGATAGAGCTGTGAAGAAGGCCTATGGTGTGCTCGCGTTCATTAACAGAGGGATTGAATTTAAGAGCCGTGAGGTGATGATGCAGCTGTACAAAACTTTGGTAAGGCCACATTTGGAGTACTGTGTACAGTCTGGTCGCCTCATTTTAGGAAGGATGTGGAAGCTTTGGAAAAGGGTGCAAAGAAGATTTACCAGGATGTTGCCTGGAATGGAGAGTAGGTCTTACGAGGAAAGGTTGAGGGTGCTAGGCCTTTTCTCATTAGAGCGGAGAAGGATGAGGGGCGACTTGATAGAGGTTTATAAGATGATCAGGGGAATAGATAGAGTAGACAGTCAGAGACTTTTTCCCCGGGTGGAACAAACCATTACAAGGGGACATAAATTTAAGGTGAAAGGTGGAAGATATAGGAGGGATATCAGAGGTAGGTTCTTTACCCAGAGAGTAGTGGGGGCATGGAATGCACTGCCTGTGGAAGTAGTTGAGTCGGAAACATTAGGGACCTTCAAGCAGCTATTGGATAGGTACATGGATTACGGTTAAATGATATAGTGTAGATTTATTTGTTCTCAAGGGCAGCATGGTAGCATTGTGGATAGCACAATTGCTTCACAGCTCCAGGGTCCCAGGTTCGATTCCGGCTTGGGTCACTGTCTGTGCGGAGTCTGCACGTCCTCCCCGTGTCTGCGTGGGTTTCCTCCGGGCGCTCCGGTTTCCTCCCACAATCCAAAGATGTGCGGGTTAGGTGAATTAGCCAATGATAAATTGCCCTTAATGTCCAAATTGCCCTTGGTGTTGGGTGGAGGTGTTGAGTTTGGGTGGGGTGCTCTTTCCGGGGGCCGGTGCAGACTCAAAGGGCCGAATGGCCTCCTTCTGCACTGTAAATTCAATGATAATCTATGATTAATCTAGGACAAAGGTTCGGCACAACATCGTGGGCCGAAGGGCCTGTTCTGTGCTGTATTTTCTATGTTCTATGTTCTATCTCTGTAACCTCCTCCAGCCCCTACACCCCCTCCCTATCTCTGTAACCTCCTCCAGCCCCGACACCTCCTCCATATCTCTGTAACCTCCTCCAGCCCCTACACCCCCTCCCTATCTCTGTAACCTCCTCCAGCTCCCTACACCCCCTCCCTATCTCTGTAACCTCCTCCAGCCTCTACACCCCCTCCCTATCTCTGTAACCTCCTCCAGCTCCCTACACCCCCTCCCTATCTCTGTAACCTCCTCCAGCCTCTACACCCCCTCCCTATCTCTGTAACCTCCTCCAGCTCCCTACACCCCCTCCCTATCTCTGTAACCTCCTCCAGCCCCCACACCCCCTCCCTATCTCTGTAACCTCCTCCAGCTCCCTACACCCCCTCCCTATCTCTGTAACCTCCTCCAGCCTCTACACCCTCCCTATCTCTGTAACCTCCTCCAGCTCCCTACACCCCCTCCCTATCTCTGTAACCTCCTCCAGCCTCTACACCCCCTCCCTATCTCTGTAACCTCCTCCAGCTCCCTACACCCCCTTCCTATCTCTGTAACCTCCTCCAGCCCCTACACCCCCTCCCTATCTCTGTAACCTCCTCCAGCCCCTACACCCCCTCCCTATCTCTGTAACCTCCTCCAGCCCCTGCACCCCTCCCTATCTCTGTAACCTCCTCCAGCCCCTACACCCCCTCCCTATCTCTGTAACCTCCTCCAGCCCCCACACCCCCTCCCTATCTCTGTAACCTCCTCCAGCTCCCTACACCCCCTCCCTATCTCTGTAACCTCCTCCAGCCTCTACACCCCCTCCCTATCTCTGTAACCTCCTCCAGCTCCCTACACCCCCTTCCTATCTCTGTAACCTCCTCCAGCCTCTACACCCCCTCCCTACCTCTGTAACCTCCTCCAGCCCCCTACACCCCCTCCCTATCTCTGTAACCTCCTCCAGCCCCCTACACCCCCTCCCTATCTCTGTAACCTCCTCCAGCTCCCTACACCCCCTCCCTATCTCTGTAACCTCCTCCAGCCCCTACACCCCCTCCCTATCTCTGTAACCTCCTCCAGCCCCTGCACCCCTCCCTATCTCTGTAACCTCCTCCAGCCCCTACACCCCCTCCCTATCTCTGTAACCTCCTCCAGCCCCCACACCCCCTCCCTATCTCTGTAACCTCCTCCAGCTCCCTACACCCCCTCCCTATCTCTGTAACCTCCTCCAGCCTCTACACCCCCTCCCTATCTCTGTAACCTCCTCCAGCTCCCTACACCCCCTTCCTATCTCTGTAACCTCCTCCAGCCTCTGCACCCCCTCCCTATCTCTGTAACCTCCTCCAGCCCCCTACACCCCCTCCCTATCTCTGTAACCTCCTCCAGCCCCCTACACCCCCTCCCTATCTCTGTAACCTCCTCCAGCTCCCTACACCCCCTCCCTATCTCTGTAACCTCCTCCAGCTCCTACACCCCCTCCCTATCTCTGTAACCTCCTCCAGCCCCCTACACCCCCTCCCTATCTCTGTAACCTCCTCCAGCTCCCTACACCCCCTCCCTATCTCTGTAACCTCCTCCAGCTCCTACACCCCCTCCCTATCTCTGTAACCTCCTCCAGCCCCCTACACCCCCTCCCTATCTCTGTAACCTCCTCCAGCTCCCTACACCCCCTCCCTATCTCTGTAACCTCCTCCCGCCCCTACACCCCTCCGAGATCTCTGCGCTCCTCCAATTCCGGCCTCTCGAGCGTCCCCCCCGATTCCCATCGCTCCACCATTGGCGGCCGTGCCTTCAGCTGCCTGGGTGGGGGGGGGGGGGGGGAGAGAGGGGAGGAGAGAGAGGGGGGAGAGAGGGGAGAGGGGGTGGAGGGAGGGGGAGAGGTAGGAGAGGGGGTGTGGGGAGAAGGGGTTGGGAGGGGAGAGGGGGTGGGGGAGAGAGGGGGGGAGAGGGGGGTGGGGGAGAGGGGGGTGGGGGAGAGAGGGGGTGGGGGGAGAGGGGGGTGGGGGGTGGGGGTTGGGGGGAGATGGGAGAGAGGGGGGGTTGGGGAGAGAGGGGGGGTGGAGGGAGGGGGATAGGTAGGAGAGGGGGTGTGGGGAGAAGGGGTTGGGGGAGTGGGGGAGAGAGAGTTGGGAGAGGGGGTGGGGGAGATGGGGGAGAGGGAGGATGGGGTGAGGGGGGGCACGCTCTGTTATTCCCTCACTCAACCTGGCCCCGAGTCTCTCGCTCCTTTGAGGTGTTCATTGAGATGGATCCAGAGTGTTTGGTCGCCGTTCTTGAGCATCGCCCCCGGATGTGGGGGGGTGGGGGTGGGGGCTCCGGGTAGGCTGTGTTGGCGAGGGGGTACGCTGGGTTGGCGAGGGGGTAGGCTGGGTTGGCGAAGGGCTCCGGGTAGGCTGGATTGGCGAGGTGGTACGCTGGGTTGGCGAAGGGGTAGTCTGGGTTGGCGAGGGGGTAGTCTGGGTTGGCGAGGGGGTAGTCTGGGTTGGCGAGGGGGTAGTCTGGGTTGGCGAGGGGGTAGGCTGGGTTGGCGAGGGGGTAGTCTGGGTTGGCGAGGGGGTAGTCTGGGTTGGCGAGGGGGTAGGCTGGGTTGGCGAGGGGGTAGTCTGGGTTGGCGAGGGGGTAGTCTGGGTTGGCGAGGGGGTAGTCTGGGTTGGCGAGTGGGTAGTCTGGGTTGGCGAGGGCGTAGTCTGGGTTGGCGAGGGGGTAGTCTGGGTTGGCGAGGGGGTAGTCTGGGTTGGCGAGGGGGTAGTCTGGGTTGGCGAGTGGGTAGTCTGGATTGGCGAGGGGGTAGTCTGGGTTGGCGAGGGGGTAGGCTGGGTTGGCGAGGGGGTAGTCTGGGTTGGCGAGGGGGTAGGCTGGGTTGGCGAGGGGGTAGGCTGGGTTGGCGAGGGGGTAGTCTGGGTTGGCGAGGGGGTAGTCTGGGTTGGCGAGGGGGTAGGCTGGGTTGGCGAGGGGGTAGTCTGGGTTGGCGAGGGGGTAGTCTGGGTTGGCGAGGGGGTAGTCTGGGTTGGCGAGTGGGTAGTCTGGGTTGGCGAGGGGGTAGTCTGGGTTGGCGAGGGGGTAGTCTGGGTTGGCGAGGGGGTAGTCTGGGTTGGCGAGGGGGTAGTCTGGGTTGGCGAGGGGGTAGTCTGGGTTGGCGAGTGGGTAGTCTGGGTTGGCGAGGGGGTAGTCTGGGTTGGCGAGGGGGTAGGCTGGGTTGGCGAGGGGGTAGTCTGGGTTGGCGAGGGGGTAGGCTGGGTTGGCGAGGGGGTAGTCTGGGTTGGCGAGGGGGTAGTCTGGGTTGGCGAGGGGGTAGGCTGGGTTGGCGAGGGGGTAGTCTGGGTTGGCGAGGGGGTAGTCTGGGTTGGCGAGGGGGTAGTCTGGGTTGGCGAGTGGGTAGTCTGGGTTGGCGAGGGGGTAATCTGGGTTGGCGAGGGGGTAGGCTGGGTTGGCGAGGGGGTAGTCTGGGTTGGCGAGGGGGTAGTCTGGGTTGGCGAGGGGGTAGTCTGGGTAGTGGTCCCAGGGCTGCAAGGCCTCGAGGGGGAGAGTGAATCAGCTCCCTCGGGGCTCCCAGGCGGGAGGTAACCATCGCGACCCCCTCAGCACCCCCCCCCCCCCCCCAGCCCCCAGCCCCCAGCCCCCACCCCCGAGCACCGAGTCGCTAATCTCCCAGGAGACAAAGTCCAACTGGAATCTGAGACGCAGATCTCCGTCGCCACGGAAACAGATTATTCCCCACGGCGATTGTCTGTCCGCAGGCGACGCTGTGGGGTGGGGGGATGGGGGAGGGGGGGGGGGCGGGGGTGCAGGGATGGAGGAGGGAAGGGAGGAGGGAAGGGACCGGGTGGGAGGCGAGGGGGGGGGGGGGCTACAGGGCAGGGGAGAGGTAGGCCGGTCCTGGCTCTTTGATGACCTTAGCCGAGGGATTGACATTGGGCTCCGCACCCCCCACCTCCACCCCGCCCAGCTAGCCGCCAACCCCCTCCCCTGTGCCAACCACCCCCCCCCCCCCCCCCCCCCCGCCACACCCCGCCCCGCCACTAAGCTTCTCACAATAAGGCATCAGCAATCTTTCACATCCAGTCTTAGCTCAATGCCTGATCTGAAAGCCACTGATTTCTATCAGTACTGACCCTCTGACAGTGCGGCACTCCCTCAGTACTGACCCTCTGACAGTGCGGCGCTCCCTCAGTACTGACCCTCTGACAGTGCGGCACTCCCTCAGTACTGACCCTCTGACAGTGCGGCACTCCCTCAGTACTGACCCTCTGACAGTGCGGCACTCCCTCAGTACTGACCCTCTGACAGTGCGGCACTCCCTCAGTACTGACCCTCTGACAGTGCGGCACTCCCTCAGTACTGACCCTCTGACAGTGCAGCACTCCCTCAGTACTGACCCTCTGACAGTGCGGCACTCCCTCAGTACTGACCCTCCCACAGTGCGGCACTCCCTCAGTACTGACCCTCTGACAGTGCAGCGCTGCCTCAGTACTGACCCTCTGACAGTGCGGCACTCCCTCAGTACTGACCCTCTGACAGTGCGGCACTCCCTCAGTACTGATCCTCTGACAGTGGGGCGCTCCCTCAGTACTGACCCTCCCACAGTGCGGTACTCCCTCAGTACTGACCCTCCGACAGTGCGGAGCTCCCACAGTACTGACCCTCTGACAGTGTGGCGCTCCCTCAGTACTGACCCTCCGACTGTGCGGCGCTCCCTCAGTACTGACCCTCTGACAGTGCGGCGCTCCCTCAGTACTGACCCTCTGACAGTGCAGCGCTCCCTCAGTACTGACCCTCTGTCAGTGCGGCGCTCCCTCAGTACTGACCCTCTGACAGTGCGGCGCTCCCTCAGTACTGACCCTCTGACAGTGCGGCGCTCCCTCAGTACTGACCCTCTGACAGTGCGGCGCTCCCTCAGTACTGACCCTCTGACAGTGCGGCACTCCCTCAGTACTGACTCTCTGACAGTGCGGCACTCCCTCAGTACTGACCCTCCCACAGTGCGGCACTCCCTCAGTACTGACCCACTGACAGTGCGGCGCTCCCTCAGTACAGAGACTCCAACAGTGCGGCTCTCCCTCAGTACTGACCCTCTGACAGTGCGGCACTCCCTCAGTACTCACCCTCTGACAGTGCTGCACTCCCTCAGTACTGACCCTCTGACAGTGCCGCACTCCCTCAGTGCTGACCCTCCCACAGTGCAGCGCTCCCTCAGTACTGACCCTCCCACAGTGCGGCACTCCCTCAGTACTGACCCTCTGACAGTGCGGCACTCCCTCAGTACTGACCCTCTGACAGTGCGGCTCTCCCTCAGTACTGACCCTCTGACAGTGCGGCACTCCCTCAGTACTCACCCTCTGACAGTGCGGCACTCCCTCAGTACTGACCCTCTGACAGTGCGGCACTCCCTCAGTACTGACCCTCTGACAGTGCGGCACTCCCTCAGTACTGACCCTCTGACAGTGCAGCACTCCCTCAGTACTGACCCTCTGACAGTGCGGCACTCCCTCAGTACTGACCCTCCCACAGTGCGGCACTCCCTCAGTACTGACCCTCTGACAGTGCAGCGCTCCCTCAGTACTGACCCTCTGACAGTGCGGCACTCCCTCAGTACTGACCCTCTGACAGTGCGGCACTCCCTCAGTACTGATCCTCTGACAGTGGGGCGCTCCCTCAGTACTGACCCTCCCACAGTGCGGTACTCCCTCAGTACTGACCCTCCGACAGTGCGGAGCTCCCACAGTACTGACCCTCTGACAGTGCGGCGCTCCCTCAGTACTGACCCTCCGACTGTGCGGCGCTCCCTCAGTACTGACCCTCTGACAGTGCGGCGCTCCCTCAGTACTGACCCTCCAACTGTGCGGCGCTCCCTCAGTACTGACCCTCTGACAGTGCGGCACTCCCTCATTACTGACCCTCTGACAGTGCGGCGCCCCCTCTGTACTGACCCTCCGACAGTGCGGTGCCTCCTCATTACTGACCCTCTGACAGTGCGGCGCTCCCTCAGTACTGACCCTCTGACAGTGCAGCGCTCCCTCAGTACTGACCCTCTGTCAGTGCGGCGCTCCCTCAGTACTGACCCTCTGACAGTGCGGCGCTCCCTCAGTACTGACCCTCTGACAGTGCGGCGCTCCCTCAGTACTGACCCTCTGACAGTGCGGCGCTCCCTCAGTACTGACCCTCTGACAGTGCGGCACTCCCTCAGTACTGACTCTCTGACAGTGCGGCACTCCCTCAGTACTGACCCTCCCACAGTGCGGCACTCCCTCAGTACTGACCCTCTGACAGTGCGGCGCTCCCTCAGTACAGAGACTCCAACAGTGCGGCTCTCCCTCAGTACTGACCCTCTGACAGTGCGGCACTCCCTCAGTACTCACCCTCTGACAGTGCTGCACTCCCTCAGTACTGACCCTCTGACAGTGCCGCACTCCCTCAGTGCTGACCCTCCCACAGTGCAGCGCTCCCTCAGTACTGACCCTCCCACAGTGCGGCACTCCCTCAGTACTGACCCTCTGACAGTGCCGCACTCCCTCAGTACTGACCCTCTGACAGTGCGGCACTCCCTCAGTACTGACCCTCTGACAGTGCTGCACTCCCTCAGTACTGACCCTCTGACAGTGCGGCGCTCCCTCAGTACTGACCCTCTGACAGTGCCGCACTCCCTCAGCACTGACCCTCCCACAGTGCAGCACTCACTCAGTACAGACCCTCTGACAGTGCGGCGCTCCCTCAGTACTGACCCTCTGACAGTGCGGCACTCCCTCAGTACTGACCCTCTGACAGTGCGGCACTCCCTCAGTACTGACCCTCTGACAGTGCGGTGCTCCCTCAGTACTGACCCTCTGACAGTGCGGCACTCCCTCAGTACTGACCCTCTGACAGTGTGGAGCTCCCTCAGTACTGACCCTCTGACAGTGCGGCGCTCCCTCAGTACTGACCCTCCAACAGTGCGGCTCTTCCTCAGTACTGACCCTCTGACAGTGCGGCACTCCCTCAGTACTGACCCTCTGACAGTGCGGCACTCCCTCAGAACTGACCCTCTGACAGTGCGGCACTCCCTCAGTACTGACCCTCTGACAGTGCGGCTCTCCCTCAGTACTGACCCTCTGACAGTGCGGCACTCCCTCAGTACTCACCCTCTGACAGTGCGGCACTCCCTCAGTACTGACCCTCTGACAGTGCGGAGCTCCCTCAGTACTGACCCTCTGACAGTGCGGCTCTCCCTCAGTACTGACCCTCTGACAGTGCGGCACTCCCTCAGTACTCACCCTCTGACAGTGCGGCACTCCCTCAGTACTGACCCTCTGACAGTGTGGAGCTCCCTCAGTACTGACCCTCTGACAGTGCGGCGCTCCCTCAGTACTGACCCTCCAACAGTGCGGCTCTTCCTCAGTACTGACCCTCCGACAGTGCGGCACTCCCTCAGTACTGACCCTCTGACAGTGCGGCACTCCCTCAGTACTGACCCTCTGACAGTGCGGCTCTCCCTCAGTACTGACCCTCTGGCAGTGCGGCACTCCCTCAGTACTGACCCTCTGACAGTGCGGCACTCCCTCAGTACTGACCCTCTGACAGTGCGGAGCTCCCTCAGTATTGATCCTCTGACAGTGCGGCACTCCCTCAGTACTGACCCTCTGACAGTGTGGCACACCCTTAGTACTGACCCTCCCACAGTGCAGCGCTCCCTCAGTACTGACCCTCCCACAGTGCGGCACTCCCTCAGTACTGACCCTCCAACAGTGCGGCACTCCCTCAGTACTGACCCTGCGACAGTGCGGGGCTCCCTCAGTACTGACCCTCTGACAGTGCGGAGCTCCCTCAGTACTGACCCTCTGACAGTGCGGCACTCCCTCAGTAATGACCCTCTGACACTGCGGGGCTACCTCAGTACTGACCCTCTGACAGTGCGGCACTCCCTCAGTACTGACCCTCTGACAGTGCGGCACTCCCTCAGTACTGACCCTCTGACAGTGCGGAGCTCCATCAGTACTGACCCTCCAACAGTGCGGCGCTCCCTCAGTACTGACCCTCTGACAGTGTGGCGCTCCCTCAGTACTGACCCTCTGGCACTGCGGGGCTACCTCAGTACTGACCCTCTGACAGTGCGGCACTCCCTCAGTACTGACCCTCTGACAGTGCAGCACTTCCTCAGTACTGACCCTCCGACAGTGCGGCACTCCCTCAGTACTGACCCTCCGACAGTGCGGCACTCCCTCAGTACTGACCCTCTGACAGTGCGGCACTCCCTCAGTACTGAACCTCTGACAGTGCGGCGTTCCCTCAGTACTGACCCTCTGACAGTGCGGAGCTCCCTCAGTACTGACCCTCCGACAGTGCGGCGCTCCCTCAGTACTGACCCTCTGACAGTGCGGCACTCCCTCAGTACTGATCCTCTGACAGTGCGGCGCTCCCTCAGTACTGACCCTCTGACAGTGTGGAGCTCCCTCAGTACTGACCCTCTGACAGTGCGGCGCTCCCTCAGTACTGACCCTCCAACAGTGCGGCTCTTCCTCAGTACTGACCCTCCGACAGTGCGGAGCTCCCTCAGTACTGACCCTCTGACAGTGCAGCACTCCCTCAGTACTGACTCTCTGACAGTGCGGCACTCCCTCAGTACTGACCCTCTGACAGTGCGGCACTCCCTCAGTACTGACCCTCTGACAGTGCGGCACTCCCTCAGTACTGACCCTCTGACAGTGCGGCTCTCCCTCAGTACTGACCCTCTGACAGTGCGGCACTCCCTCAGTACTCACCCTCTGACAGTGCGGGGTCCCTCAGTACTGACCCTCTGACAGTGCGGCACACCCTCAGTACTGACCCTCCCACAGTGCAGCGCTCCCTCAGTACTGACCCTCCCACAGTGCGGCACTCCCTCAGTACTGACCCTCCAACAGTGCGGCACTCCCTCAGTACTGACCCTCTGACAGTGCGGCGCTCCCTCAGTACTGACCCTGCGACAGTGCGGCGCTTCCTCAGTACTGACCCTCCAACAGTGCGGCACTCCCTCAGTACTGACCCTTTGACACTGCGGGGCTACCTCAGTACTGACCCTCCAACAGTGCGGCACTCCCTCAGTACTGACCCTCTGACAGTGCGGAGCTCCCTCAGTACTGACCCTCCAACAGTGCGGCACTCCCTCAGTACTGACCCTCTGACACTGCGGGGCTACCTCAGTACTGACCCTCTGACAGTGCGGCACTCCCTCAGTACTGACCCTCTGACAGTGCAGCACTTCCTCAGTACTGACCCTCTGACAGTGCGGCACTCCCTCAGTATTGACCCTCTGACACTGCGGGGCTACCTCAGTACTGACCCTCTGACAGTGCAGCACTTCCTCAGTACTGACCCTCCGACAGTGCGGCACTCCCTCAGTACTGACCCTCCGACAGTGCGGCACTCCCTCAGTACTGACCCTCCCACAGGGCGGCACACCCTCAGTACTGACCCTCTGACAGTGCGGTGCTCCCTCAGTACTGACCCTCTGACAGTGCAGCACTCCCTCAGTACTGACCCTCTGACAGTGCGGCGCTCCCTCAGTACTGACCCTCTGACAGTGCGACTCTCCCTCAGTACTGACCCTCTGACAGTGCAGCACTCCCTCAGTACTGACCCTATTACAGTGCAGCACTCCCTCAGTACTGACCCTCCCACAGTGCGGCGCTCCCTCAGTACTGACCCTCTGACAGTGCGACACTCCCTCAGTACTGACCCTCTGACAGTGCAGCACTCCCTCAGTACTGACCCTCCCACAGTGCGGCGCTCCCTCAGTACTGACCCTCTGACAGTGCGACACTCCCTCAGTACTGACCCTCTGACAGTGCGACACTCCCTCAGTACTGACCCTCTGACAGTGCAGCACTCCCTCAGTACTGACCCTCTGACAGTGCGGCACTCCCTCAGTACTGACCCTCCCACAGGGCGGCACACCCTCAGTACTGACCCTCTGACAGTGCGGTGCTCCCTCAGTACTGACCCTCTGACAGTGCAGCACTCCCTCAGTACTGACCCTCTGACAGTGCGGCGCTCCCTCAGTACTGACCCTCTGACAGTGCGACTCTCCCTCAGTACTGACCCTCTGACAGTGCAGCACTCCCTCAGTACTGACCCTCTGACAGTGCAGCACTCCCTCAGTACTGACCCTCCCACAGTGCGGCGCTCCCTCAGTACTGACCCTCTGACAGTGCAGCACTCCCTCAGTACTGACCCTCCCACAGTGCGGCGCTCCCTCAGTACTGACCCTCTGACAGTGCAGCACTCCCTCAGTACTGACCCTCTGACAGTGCGGCACTCCCTCAGTACTGACCCACTGACAGTGCAGCACTCCCTCAGTACTGACCCTCTGACAGTGCGGCACTCCCTCAGTACTGACCCACTGACAGTGCAGCACTCCCTCAGTACTGACCCTCTGACAGTGCAGCACTTCCTCAGTACTGACCCTCTGACAGTGCGGCACTCCCTCAGTACTGACCCTCTGACAGTGCGGCGCTCCCTCAGTACTGACCCTCTGACAGTGCGGCACTCCCTCAGTACTGACCCACTGACAGTGCGGCACTCCCTCAGTACTGACCCACTGACAGTGCGGGGTCCCTCAGTACTGACCCACTGACAGTGCGGGGTCCCTCAGTACTGACCCTCTGACAGTGCGGCACTCCCTCAGTACTGACCCTCTGACAGTGCGGCACTCCCTCAGTACTGACCCTCTGACAGTGCGGCGCTCCCTCAGTACTGACCCACTGACAGTGCAGCGCTCCCTCAGCACTGACCCTCTGACAGTGCGGCGCTCCCTCAGTACTGACCCACTGACAGTGCGGGGTCCCTCAGTACTGACCCTCTGACAGTGCGGCACTCCCTCAGTACTGACCCTCTGACAGTGCGGCACTCCCTCAGTACTGACCCTCTGACAGTGCGGCGCTCCCTCAGTACTGACCCTCCCACAGTGCGGGGTCCCTCAGCACCACCACCACCGCCAGCACCGACTTCGCCGCCACCGTTACGCCGCTCCCAACGAAGCACGAAAGCACCGGACCGGCTGAACCTTTGACGGACTCCAAACCGTCAACATGGACTTTTCTTTCCCTCCCACTGTACGTAGTTGCACAAATTGTATATAGTTTCACATCACCCCCGCCGGACTCATTTTCAACAGGGGGTGAATGTGGTGATCCACTGTAATTGGAGATGTAAGGTAGGACCTGCACTACCGATTCGCCGGTAGCTCCTGCCGGCTGGCTCCGCCCACGGAGAACTGTATAAATATGCATGATGTCCAGTTCCCTGCCATTTCGCCAGCTGCAGCAGGAGGCCACGCATCTGACTGTAATAAAGCCACAGTTGTACCCAACTTTAGTCTGTGTGCCATTGATCGTGCATCAGACGTGGAGAGGATGTGTTATAACCTGCCTGCTTACCATTGGCTGCGGAATAATGACAGTCCCACAATCCTGTGGGACTATGAGCTTCCCCAATGAGGAGGGCAGAGAAATCATTAGCAGACTCCCTGTATAAATAAAGCTGGCCAGTTTGGAACCAGCAGGAAGGAGTGAACAGCAAGGGAAGTTGCTGCTGTTGTGTATATATATGTTATCGTAAATAAATGTTATTTCTTTGTATCCTTGAAACTCGTGCTGGATTCTTCGTGGCCCTCACAAAACTGGCGACGAGGGTTAAAGTGAATAGCTGTCTACACTGCTGAAGCCACCTCCCTGGATTTTTGTTGGATACAGGTTGGAAGTTGTTTTCTATTATACCATGCCTCTGTACGGACGTTTGGATGTTTTTGATGCTGCGCTGGAAAGCTGGAACCAGTACGCACGACGGATGCGTTACTATTTCCGGGCAAACAATATCACCAAAAACGAGCGCCAGGTGGTCATATTGCTCACCGCCTGCGGCCCGCATACGTTTGGGGCGATTAGGAGCCTTACGTACCCAGCTGCGCCGGACACCAAAACGTTTGATGAACTTGTGAATATAGTGGGGCAACATTTTAACCCAACCCCGTCAATGATAGTCCAGCGTTACCGGTTTAATACCGCTTCGAGGACCCCTGGAGAATCCCTTGCCAATTTTCTATCCAGGCCACGCAGGATTGCGGAGTACTGTGACTATGGTGAAACCTTGTCAGAAATGTTACGCGACCGTTTGGTTTGCGGTATTAACAATGCGGCCACCCAGAGAAAGTTGTTAGCGGAGCCAACATTGACTTTTCAACAGGCCATTCAAATAGTCTTGTCCCGAGAGCGCAGAGCGAGGAGTACAGGAGCTACAGGGAATGGAAGTGCATGCCTTGGGGCGCAACCCCTTCCGTCTGAAAACATCCCCCGCACTCCTGTGGTACCTTGGGCGAGGCAACGACCAGACCGACGCCAGTGGCCGTCGGACATTCCTCCCCGAAGGGAGCCTTCTCCAGAACCAATGGATGAGGAGCCATGTCCGTGTCAGACTTGTAGGCGCCGACCCCGCCGCGGACGCCGGTCCTGGGGCGGCGCCGTCGTTCCGACCGAAACTGGGACCAGCCCAGGGGCCGTAACTGGGACCAGCCCAGGGGCCGTACCTTCCATGTGGATGAACCTGCGGCGACTACTCCTGAGGACGTGGAGACGGAGGACGACTGCCTGCAGCTGCATTGTGTGGCAGCTCCCCGTGTGGCCCCCATTAAGGTGACAGTACGGGTCAATGGCCACCCGCTGGAGATGGAGTTGGACACTGGCGCAGCGGTCTCCGTGATCGCCCAGAGGACATTCGACCGCATCAAGCAGGGTATACAGACCCTTACATTAACCGACTCACAGGCCAGGTTGGCCACCTACACGGGGGAACCACTGGACATTGCAGGAACTACGACGACCCCTGTTGTCTATGGACGCCAGGAGGGGCGTTTCCCACTTATCGTGGTGCGCGGCCATGGGCCCAGCCTGTTGGGTCGGGACTGGTTGCGCCATTTGCGGTTGCAATGGCAGCACATCCTCCAAACAGTTTCTGGAGGGTTGACTGAGGTGCTAGGACGATACCCAGATGTATTCCAGCCCGGTTTGGGGAAAATAAAAGGGGCCGTAGCCCGTATCCAAGTTGAACCAGGAGCCACGCCGTGCTATTTCCGGGCACGCCCGGTGCCTTACGCCTTGCTCGAGAAGGTAGAAGGGGAGCTCACTCGTTTGGAGACTTTGGGTATTATCAGGCCCGTCTGTTTCGCTGACTGGGCAGCACCAGTTGTACCTGTAATGAAGCCAGATGCCACAGTTTGCCTGTGCGGCGACTATAAACTTACAGTGAATACGGCTTCCCGACTCGACCGATATCCAATGCCTCGCATAGAGAATCTCTACGCGAGGCTTGCAGGTGGACTCCCGTTCACAAAATTAGATATGAGTCACGCCTACCTACAGTTGGAGTTGGACCCTGCCTCCCGACCATATGTAACGATTAATACACACCGGGGCCTGTATGAATATACACGGTTGCCCTTTGGAGTATCCTCTGCCTGCGCTATTTTTCAACGTGTTATGGAGGGCATTTTGAAAGGTTTACCGCATGTCGCTGTCTACTTAGATGACGTTTTGATTACAGGGACGTCGGAGCAGGAACATTTGGAAAATCTGGAGGCTGTCCTTAGACGCTTTTCGGAGGCTGGAGTCCGTTTACGTCGCACAAAGCACGTCTTTCAGGCGAAAGAAGTATTCTACCTGGGTTATCGGGTGGACCGCGAAGGTTTGCACCCCGTCGCAGAGAAGGTGCGTGCGATTCAACATGCCCCCGCCCCGACTGACACTTCGCATCTTCGTTCTTTTCTCGGTCTCGTAAACTATTACGGGAAGTTCCTCCCCAATCTGGCAACTACGCTGGCCCCCTTACACCTGCTGCTAAAGAAAAATCACACCTGGGTTTGGGGTCAGCCGCAAGAAACCGCTTTCCGGCGGGTAAAGCAACAATTGTCGTCGTCTGGGTTACTAACCCACTATGATCCGGGAAAGCCTTTGCTCGTCACATGTGATGCATCCCCGTATGGTATTGGGGCCGTCCTGTCCCACAAGATGGAGAACGGGGCCGAGCGACCGATAGCTTTCGCCTCCCGCACATTGACTGCAGCGGAGAAAAAGTACGCGCAGATCGAGACGGAGGGCCTGGCAGTGGTCTTTGCGGTGAAACGCTTCCACCAGTACGTGTATGGCCGCCATTTCACTATCGTGACTGATCATAAGCCCCTGCTGGGACTTTTCAGAGAGGATAAGCCAATACCGCCCATTGCTTCCGGGCGGATCCAGCACTGGGCTTTGTTGCTTGCTGCATACGAGTATTCTCTGGAGCACAAACCAGGTACGCAGATAGCAAATGCCGACACACTGAGCCGATTGCCTTTATCGACCGGCCCCATGTCGAACTCCACGACCGGTGAGGTGGTTGCACCCCTAAATTTTATGGACCCCTTGCCTGTCACGGCATCACAGATCCGTGAGTGGACCCAGACGGAGCCAGTCCTGTCAAAGGTTCGGCACATAGTCCTGTGTGGTGGGCAGCATAGACAGCTCCCAGGCGAGCTGCGGGCATTTTCCTCCAAGCTGTCAGAGTTCAGCGTGGAAGACGGCATCCTCTTGTGGGGGACGCGTGTGATTGTCCCGGAAAAAGGCCAGGAGCTGATACTAAGAAATGAAATGAAAATTGCTTATTGTCACAAGTAGGCTTCAATGAAGTTACTGTGAAAAGCCCCTAGTCGCCACATTCCGGCGCCTGTTCGGGGAGGCCGGTACGGGAACTTGCACAATGGGCATCCAGGTGTGACCAAAATGAAAATGTTGGCCCGGAGTTATGTCTGGTGGCCAGGCCTGCCCAGTGACCCTGTGTTCGTTCGGAATTTTGCTGGTGGTGCCCAGTGGGTCCCTGGCTTAATCTTTCGCCAAACGGGCCCTATATCCTACCAGGTGCAAGCCCAGGGTCGTCTCCAGCGCAAACATGTAGACCACGTTCGCTCCAGAAGACTATCCCTTCCAAAGATTCCCCGCCCCCGGAGCTCATTTCTCCAGCCGCAGAGACCAGAGACAAGGGAAGGTAGTCCTCACAATCTTCCTCTGGTGCCTCACTCGAAGCCTGCGCAGGTCGTTACGGAACCGCGCGGAGATAGAGACGCCGAGGTGACGGAGGCAGCAGACTCTGACTCCGAGATGGAGACACAGGACGCATCAGAGGGGAAATCCTCGGGTCCACGGGCCGTGGATGTACAACGGGACGAATGACAATCCCACAATCCTGTGGGTGTATGAGCTTCCCCAATGAGGGGGGCGAAGAACCCATTAGTGAACTCCTAGTATAAATAAAGCTGGCCAGTTTAGGAACCAGCAGGAAGGAGAGGGTGGTGAATCTGTGGAACTCTTTAACGCAGGAGGCTGTGGAGGCCAAATCACTGAGTGTCTTTAAGACAGAGATAGATTGGTGTCAGTTTAATTGGGAGGTAGAGGAGGGCAGGGTTCACTTGTCCCCACCCCCACACTGGGTACAGGCTGTTCAGGGAGCGAGACACACATAAACCACAAGCTATAACCACCAAAACCAAACTGTGTGCTTCTAAAAACAGACACAGTGACACACCCTGTTCTGCCCTCACTACACAGCCCACACCACACTCATTCTTTTATTCCCATTCATCAGCTTAAAATAGCTCAGAGCCCAGAGGAGTCATTTCCGATCAGAGGAACATGTCACACAAACCCCCTCCCTATCTCTGTACCCTCCTCCAGCCCCCACACCCCCTCCCTATCGCTGTAACCTCCGCCAGCCCCCACACCCCCTCCCTATCTCTGTGACCTCCTCCAGTCCCGACACCCCCTCCCTATCTCTGTAACCTCCTCCAGCCCCTACACCCCCTCCCTATCTCTGTACCCTCCTCCAGCCCCTACACCCCCTCCCTATCTCTGTAACCTCCTCCAGCCCCTACACCCCCTCCCTATCTCTGTAACCTCCTCCAGCCCCTACACCCCCTCCCTATCTCTGTACCCTCCTCCAGCCCCTACACCCCCTCCCTATCTCTGTAACCTCCTCCAGCCCCTACACCCCCCTCCCTATCTCTGTAACCTCCTCCAGCCCCTACACTCCCTCCCTATCTCTGTACCCTCCTCCAGCCCCCACACCCCCTCCCTATCTCTGTAACCTCCTCCAGCCCCTACACCTCCTCCCTATCTCTGTAACCTCCTCCAGCCCCTACACCTCCTCCCTATCTCTGTAACCTCCTCCAGCCCCGACACCCCCTCCCTGTCTCTGTAACCTCCTCCAGCCCCCTACACCCTTCCCTATCTCTGTAACCTCCTCCAGCCCCTACACCCCCTCCCTATCTCTGTCACCTCCTCCAGCCCCTACACCCCTCTCCCTATCTCTGTACTCTCCTCCAGCCCCTACACCCCCTCCCTATCTCTGTAACCTCCTCCAGCCACTACACTCCCTCCCTATCTCTGTAACCTCCTCCAGCCCCTACACCTCCCTATCTCAGTAACCTCCTCCAGCCCCTACACCCCCTCCCTATCTCTGTAACCTCCTCCAGCCCCTACACCCCCTCCCTATCTCTGTAACCTCCTCCAGCCCCTACACCCCCTCCCTATCTCTGTAACCTCCTCCAGCCCTTTCACCCCCTCCCTATCTCTGTAACCCCCTCCAGCCCCTACAACCCCTCCCTATCTCTGTAACCACCTCCAGCCTCGATACCCCCTCCCTATCTCTGTAACCTCCTCCAGCCCCTACACCCCCTCCCTATCTCTGTAACCTCCTCCAGCCTCGATACCCCCTCCCTATCTCTGTAACCTCCTCCAGTCCCCTACACCCTCTCCCTATCTCTGTAACCTCCTCCAGTCCCCTACACCCTCTCCCTATCTCTGTAACCTCCTCCAGTCCCTTGCACCCCCTCCCTATCTCTGTAACCACCTCCAGCCCCTACACCCTCTCCCTATCTCTGTAACCTCCTCCAGTCCCTACACCCCCTCCCTATCTCTGTAACCTCCTCCAACCCCTACACCCCCCTCCCTATTTCTGTAACCTCCTCCAGCCCCTACACCCCCTCCCTATCTCTGTAACCTCCTCCAGCCCCTACACCCTCTATCTCTGTAACCTCCTCCAGCCCCTACACCCGCTCCCTATCTCTGTATCCTCCAGCCCCCACACCCCCTCCCTATCTCTGTCACCTCCTCCAGCCCCTACATCCTCTCCCTATCTCTGTAACCTCCTCCAGTCCCTACACCCCCTCCCTATCTCTGTAACCTCCTCCAACCCCTACACCCCCCTCCCTATTTCTGTAACCTCCTCCAGCCCCTACACCCGCTCCCTATCTCTGTAACCTCCTCCAGCCCCTACACCCTCTATCTCTGTAACCTTCTCCAGCCCCTACACCCGCTCCCTATCTCTGTATCCTCCAGCCCCCACACCCCCTCCCTATCTCTGTCACTTCCTCCAGCCCCTACATCCTCTCCCTATCTCTGTAACCTCCTCCAGTCCTTGAACCCCCTCCCTACCTCTGTAACCTCCTCCAACCCCTACACCCCCCTCCCTATTTCTGTAACCTCTTCCAGCCCCTACACCCCCTCCCTATCTCTGTAACCTCCTCCAGCCCCTACACCCCCTCCCTATCTCTGCATCCTCCAGCCCCCACACCCCCTCCCTATCTCTGTCACCTCCTCCAGCGCCTACATCCTCTCCCTATCTCTGTAACCTCCTCCAGTCCTTGAACCTCCTCCCTATCTCTGTGACCTCCTCCAGCCCCTACACCCCCTCCCTATCTCTGTAACCTCCTCCAACCCCTACACCCCTTCCCTATCTCTGTAACCTCCTCCAGTCCCCTACACCCCCTCCCTATCTCTGTAACCTCCTCCAGTCCCTACACCCCCTCCCTATCTCTGCAACCTCCTCCAGCCCCAACACCCCCTCCCTATCGCTGTAACTTCCTCTAGCCCCAACACCCCCTCCCTATCTCTGTAACCTCCTCCAGCCCCAACACCCCCTCCCTATCTGTGTAACCTCGTCCAGCCCCTACAACCCCGTGGGGTTGGGGGGCTGGGGGGTGGGGGTGGGGGTTGGGGGGGTGGGTTGGGGGGGGGGGGGTTGGGGGGGGTGGGTGGGGTGGGGGGGTTGGGCGGGGTTTGGGGGGGGTGGTGGTGTGGGGTGGTTGGAGGTGGGGGGGGGTGGGGGGGGTGGGGGGGTGGGTGGATGGAGGTGGGGGGGGTTGGGGGTGTGGGGTGGGGGGGTGGGGGGGTTGGGGGTTGGGGGGGTTGGGGGTGGGGTGTTGGGGGTGGTGGGGGGGGTTGGTGGGGGTTGGGGTGGGTGGGGGGTGGGGTGGGGAGGGGTTGGAGGTGGGGGGGGTGGGGTGGGTTGGGGTGGGTGGGGTGGGGGGGGGTGGGGGGTTTGGGGGTTGGGGGTGGGGGGTTGGGGGTGGTGGGGGGGGTTGGGGGGGTGGGGGGGAGTGGGGGTGGGGGGTTGGGGGTGGGGGGTTGGGGGTGGTGGGGGGGGGGTTGGGGGGGGTGGGGTGGGTTGGGGTGGGTGGGGGGGGTTGGGGTGGGTTGGGGTGGGTTGGGGGGGTGGGGGGGTTGGGGGTGGGGGTTTGGGGGTGGTGGGGGGTGGGGTGGGTGGGGGGTGGGGAGTTGGGGTGGGTGGGGGGTGGGGGGGAGTGGGGGTGGTGGGGGGGGTTGGTGGGGGGTGGGGTGGGTTGGGGTGGGTGGGGGGTTGGGGGTGGTGGGGGGGGTTGGTGGGGGGTGGGGTGGGTTGGGGTGGGGGGTGGGGGGGAGTGGGGGTGGGCGTGGAGCCGAGTGCCAGGGATTCGAGTGCTCGCCCCCTTCTGGAGACAAACTGACCCTTCGCTCTCAGTGACCACACGTCGATTGTGTCGCAGGTTCTCCGGGCCCTCCGGAGTCATTCCGCGCCCCGCCAAGGGAACGCCGCGTACGAGAGCTCCGGCGAGGCGTCACAGCTCCCCCCCCCCCCCACCTTCTACCAGCGCAGAGACACAGCAGCCCGGGGAACAGGAATAAATCCGGACCATTCTGAATTTGACAATCCTCAAATTAGCAGGGGCTGTTTAGCACAGGGCTAAATCGCTGGCTTTGAATGCAGACCAAGGCAGGCCAGCAGCACGGTTCAATTCCCGTAACAGCCTCCCCGAACAGGCGCCGGAATATGGCGACTAGGGGCTTTTCACAGTAACTTAATTTGAAGCCTACTTGTGACAATAAGCGATTTTCATTCATTCATTTTCATTAGACCGGACAATGAGGAAGTGGTAAGACATTGGGATAAATTACTGGGTTACGTTGTGGAGGAAAATCAGAGACCTGAAAGAGTTATTCCAGTCACATAGAACTACATGCGGGAGCAAACTCGGAAATACCACGGCAATGATCCATGATGTAGATGTGGGAAATTCTATTCCAATTAAACACCTTCCATATCCACTCAATCCACTCAATGGCACCGGTGCGAAAGGAGATTGAAAGTATGCTTGAGAATGATACTTGGACGGGGCACCAAATATAAAAACTGGCTACAGTTGTATGGAGCCTTGGTAAGGCCACACTTGGAATGTTGCGCACAATTCTGGTCCCCACACCACCAGAAGGACGTGGAGGCTTTGGAGAGGGTGCAGGGGAGGTTCACCAGGACGTTGCCGGGTCTGGAGGGTGTTAGCGATGAGGAGAGGCTGAATAGACTCGGACTGTTTTCATTAGAGAGACTGAGGTTGAGGGGCGACCTGATAGAGGTCCACAAGATTATGAGGGGCACGGATAGAGTGGATGGGCAGGTACTCTTTCCCAGGGTGGAGGGGTCAGTCACCAGGAGGGGGCATAGGTTTAAGGTCAGTGGGGCAAGGTTTAGAGGGGATGTGCGAAGCAGGTTTTTTACACAGAGGGTGGTGAGTGTCTGGAACGCGTTGCCAGGGGAGGTTGCACTGTCAGAGGGTCAGTACTGAGGGAGTGCCGCACTGTCAGAGGGTCAGTACTGAGGGAGTGCCGCACTGTCAGAGGGTCAGTACTGAGGGAGTGCCGCACTGTCAGAGGGTCAGTACTGAGGGAGTGCCGCACTGTCAGAGGGTCAGTTCTGAGGGAGTGCCGCACTGTCAGAGGGTCAGTACTGAGGGAGTGCTGCACTGTCAGAGGGTCAGTACTGAGGGAGCACCACACTGTCAGAGGGTCAGTACTGAGGGAATGCCGCACTGTGTGAGGGTCAGTACTGAGGGAGCGCCGCACTGTCAGAGGGTCAGTACTGAGGGAGCGCCGCACTGTCAGAGGGTCAGTACTGAGGGAGTGCCGCACTGTCAGAGGGTGAGTACTAAGGGAGTGCCGCACTGTCAGAGGGTCAGTACTGAGGGAGCGCCGCACTGTCAGAGGGTCAGTACTGAGGGAGTGCCGCACTGTCAGAGGGTGAGTACTAAGGTAGTGTCGCACTGTCAGAGGGTCAGTACTGAGGGAGCGCTGCACTGTCAGAGGGTCAGTACTGAGGGAGCGCCGCACTGTCAGAGGGTCAGTACTGAGGGAGCGCCGCACTGTCAGTGGGTCAGTACTGAGGGAGCACCACACTGTCAGAGGGTCAGTACTGAGGGAGTGCCGCACTGTCAGAGGGTCAGTACTGAGGGAGTGCCGCACTGTCAGAGGGTCAGTACTGAGGGAGCGCCGCACTGTCAGAGGGTCAGTACTGAGGGAGTGCCGCACTGTCAGAGGGTCAGTACTGAGGGAGTGCCGCTCTGTCAGAGGGTCAGTACTGAGGGAGTGCCGCACTGTCAGAGGGTCAGTACTGAGGGAGTGCTGCACTGTCAGAGGGTCAGTACTGAGGGAGTGCCGCACTGTGGGAGGGTCAGTACTGAGGGGCTGGGCTCGGTTGCGGGATGTTGGGGGGGGGGGGGGGTGGCCGTTTCCCCCCCCCCCGGTTGAACATTCATCCCTCAGCCAACATCACCAATGACAACACGTGCCTGAAGCACATTGGGGTTAGAGGGATCGCGCTGTCCTCAAACTGGTGGCCATTTCCCCAGCAGTGTGACAGGCGGGTAGAGTAATTTGCCGTCTCTCTCTCGAGTTTGCGATGTGCTGGGCATTCCGGATAGATCTGTCCCAGCATGCCAGGCTGTAGGCGCCCCTGCGGCCTATAGGTCCAGGCTCCGTGGGGGCTATTGGCTAATTCCAGGGGGCAACGTTCCCGGCTGGAGACGGAAGGAACCTTCAGCAGCTTCCCAGGAATTCGGAGGGGGGGTGTCATGATATTCAGGTAAACATCATGGTACAAACATACATACATACTGATGGACAGATCAACGGACCAATCAACACACACACAACACCACAGCCAATCACAGGCAAGAGCATACACAGTACAAAACAGGGAACACGACACTTCCCGGGCATTCCAGCAGGAGACAGCTCAGGGCACAGAGCTCACAGCAAGCCACTCAGACAGCCACCATGTGCTGAGTGCCACTCCAACATAGTATTCGGAGTAGGTCCACAGATTCTAGGGTTATGATCGAACCTCAGGAACCAGTTTACCACTGTAAATAAATGTTAGCAATAAAACTGAGTTGTACCATCCGCAACCGTGTTGGTTCGTCTGTGTAGCAGAGTACCCAACACGACATAGTACCAGGAGTAACTGTGGGACCTACCTACGGATCCTCCGGAATCTGCCATCCTGTGCCATGGACACCGTCAGCACGCCGCAGCCGCTACAAGTCGCTGGAAACCTCGGCGTCAATTGGAAGCTGTTCAAACAGCGCTTCCAGCTCTTCCTGGAAGCCAACGAAAAGGAGAGCGCTTCGGACACCAGAAAGATCGCCATCCTCCTCACCACGGCAGATCAACACGCCATCCATGTCTACAACTCCCTGGTGTTCACGGAAGGTGAGGACAAGACCAAGTACAAGACGGCCCTTCTCAAACTCGACCAACACTTCAACATTGAGGTCAACGAGAGTTTCGAGAAGTATCTCTTTCAGCAGCGCCTGCAGGGTAAGGATGAGCCCTTTCAATCCTTCCTTACGCACTTCCGTATCCTCGCGCAGTCCTGCGGTTACGACACCACCTCCGATTCAATGATTCGGGACCAGATCGTTTTTAGGGTCACCTCGGGCACCCTACGCCAGCAGCTCCTCAAAATTAAAGGCCTCACCCTAGCCTCCGCCATCGAAGCCTGTGTCCTGCATGAAAACGCGACTAGCCGCTACTCCCAATTCCAGGCGGCCGAATCGGCGGGGCAGGGGTCCTACGAGGCCGGATCGGCGAGGCAGGCGTCCTACGAGGCCGAACGGGTCCAGGCGATCGAGTTCCTCCCGGCCCGCGGCCCGGACGAGGGCGGCCATTTCGCGCGCTTTCCGGGGCCTCCCGCGTTTGTGCGCGCCAAAAAAGACGTTGACGCAGAGGGACGTGATGCGCAGGCGCGCTCGACGCAAGACCGAACTGCGCATGCGCGGTGGCGCAATGAACGCCATGACATCACGGCGTGCGGCAACTGCGGAGCCGCACATTTTAAGCGGCAATGTCCGGCAAGAAACCGACAATGCCTCCGCTGTGGCAAGATGGGCCACTACGCTGCCTGCTGTCGAGCAGCTCAACCTGCCAATGTTCCCCAATTCCGACAGCCTCGCAGGGGCGAGCGGACCATTCAGCCTCCTTACTACGAGTCGTGCCCAGACAATATCCAGACCTGTGACACAGACGACCGGGACGCCTTCCGTGTTGCGGTCATTGATGGGAACCGGATGTCTCCAACCAGGACCCACCAGCCGATGCCAGTGAACAACGTCAATCCGGGTGATGAATGGTGTGCCACCCTAACGGTCAACCGATCACCGATAACATTCCGTCTGGACACTGGTGCCTCCGCCAACCTCACAGCATGGTCAGCCTTCTACGCCATGAAGGTCAGGCCACCAATTCGGCCATCCCGGTGCAGGATGGTCGACGACAATGGGAACGTTATCCCGGCCATGGGATCCTGCCAGCTCCAGGTGACACACAACACACATACGGCCACACTCTCATTCGAGATAGTCGGGTCACCGAAGGACTCCCTGCTCGCCGCACAGGCGTGCAAGGCCCTCCACCTCATGCAGCGGGCCCACGCTCTGTCTCCAGAAGGCACATCTGACTTCCCGAATGCAGAATTCAGGGCACAGCTCCAATCGCTCCTCGCCCACAACCAGGAGGCATTCGAGGGCATGGGAACACTGCCTTACACCGACAGAATTCGGCTCAAACTGGACGCCACCCCGGTCATTCACGCACCTCGCAGGGTCCCAGCGCCACTCAAAGACCGCCTCAAGCTGCAGCTGCAGGATCTCCAGGACCAAGGGGTCCTATCCCGGGTCACGGAGCCCACACCATGGGTCAGCTCCATGGTGTGCGTAAAGAAGCCCTCCGGCGAGCTCCGGATCTGCATTGATCCAAAAGACCTCAACAACAACATAATGAGGGAACACTACCCCATACCCAATCGGGAAGAGATCACGAGCGAAATGGCCCGGGCTAAAATCTTCACAAAACTGGATGCCTCGAAGGGTTTTTGGCAGATCCAACTGGATCAGTCCAGCCGGAAGCTGTGCACCTTCAACACCCCTTTCGGCAGGTTCTGCTACAACCGGATGCCATTTGGCATCATCTCGGCATCCGAGGTCTTTCACAGGATCATGGAGCAGATGATGGAGGGCATCGAAGGGGTGCGCGTCTACGTGGACAACGTAGGGCATCAGCTGGTCCACCTCACCACAGGAGCACATCAATCGTCCCCAGCCCGTCTTTGCGCGCATACGGGAAAACGGCCTGCGCCTCAACCGAGCCAAGTGTTCTTTCGGCCAAACCGAGCTGAGGTTCCTGGGGGACCACATTTCCCGGTCAGGGGTCCGTCCGGATGCAGACAAGGTGAGCGCCATCACAGCCATGCCGCAGCCGGTAGACAAGAAAGCAGTGCTTCGCTTCCTGGGCATGGTCAACTTCCTGGGGAAGTTCATTCCCAACCTTGTCTCCCACACGACGGCTCTGAGCCACCTCGTCAAGAAGTCCACGGAGTTCCAGTGGCTGCCCGCACACCAGCAGGAATGGGAGGAGCTCAAAATTAAGTTCACCACCGCCCCGGTATTGGCGTTTTTCGACACGTCTTGTGCCACTAAAATCTCGACTGATGCCAGCCAGTCCGGCATTGGGGCGGTACTCCTACAGCGGGATGACACCGCATCATGGGCCCCGGTCACCTATGCCTCGTGGGCCATGACCCCCACAGAGCAGCGCTACGCGCAGATCGAAAAGGAGTGCCTGGGTTTGCTAACCGGAATAGACAAGTTCCATGACTACGTGTATGGTCTCCCCCAGTTTACCGTTGAGACTGACCATCGCCCCCTGGTCAGCATCATAAACAAGGACCTGAACGAGATGACTCCCTCGCCTCCAGCACATCCTACTTAAACTCAGGAGGTATGACTTCCAAGTGGTCTACACCCCAGGAAAGGACCTTATCATTGTGGATGCCCTATCTAGAGCAGTGAGCACACTGCCCGAATCGGGGGGGTTCGTCTGTCAGGTCGAGGCACAGGTGGCCTTCACAGCGGCCAATCTGCCAGCTGACGACTCCAGTCTGGCCCGTATCCGCCGAGAGACTGCGGCCGACTCCCTTCTACAACGGGTGATGCGCCACATGACGGGTGGGTGGCTCAAAGGACAATCCACAATTCTACAATGTCCGAGACGACTTGGCCGTCATTGATGGCGTCCTCCTAAAGCTGGACCGGATTGTGATTCCGCACAGCATGCACAAGCTGGTCCTCGACCAACTACACGAAGGCCACCTGCGAGTCGAGAAGTGCAGACGGAGGGCCTGAGAGGCGGTATACTGGCCGGGCATCAGTGATGACATTGGCAATATGGTGCTCAACTGCCCAACCTGCCAAAGGTTTCAGTCGGCGCAACCTCCTGAGACGCTTCTGCCCCATGAGCTGGTGACGTCCCCATGGGCGAAGGTGGGTGTCGACCTTTTCCACGCGCTCGGCAGGGACTATGTCATCATCATAGATTACTTTTCAAACTATCCAGAGGTCATACGCCTGCACGATTAGACATCGTCCGCTGTCACAAGGGCCTGCAAAGACACCTTTGCTCGCCACGGCATTCCGATTACTGTCATGTCGGACAATGGGCCCTGTTTTGCCAGTCAGGAATGGTCATCCTTTGCGGCCTCGTATGACTTCACACACGTGACGTCCAGCCCTCTGCATCCCCAGTCCAACGGAAAGGCGGAGAAGGGCGTTCACATCGTCAAGCGGCTCCTCTGCAAGGCTGCTGCTGCCGGATCGGATTTCTGCCTAGCCCTGCTGGCCTATCGCTCGGCCCCACTAGCCACTGGCCTCTCACCAGCCCAGCTGCTGATGGGTCGCGCCCTCAGGACCACTGTGCTATCCATTCTGGTCCCCACAACCAACCATGCTCCGGTACTACACAGAATGCAACAGCAGCACGCTCGCCAGAAGAGGGCACATGACACACGGGCAACTGATTTTCCCGCCCTGGCGCCTGGAGACGACGTCCGCATCCACCTACCAGAAGGTGGCTGGTCAGCACCTGCCGAAGTTCTCCGACGCTTGGCTCCCCGCTCGTTCCTGGTTCGCATGCCTGATGGATCAGTTCGTCGGCACAATCGCCGGGCTCTTCGCCTGCTTCCACGCTCGCTACGGGAACTTACACCGACACCGCGCCCTCCTGTTGTTCCTGATATCGACTTTGTGGAGCTTCCTGCCACCATGCCCCTTCCGCCGTCGCCCGTGGCCAGGCCCATTCCTCAGCCGGTGGATCCAGACCCACCCTTGAGGCGGTCAACCCAAATTCGTCGCCCACCTACTAGGCTGGACTTACGAGCCTGTTTGTACATTGAACTCATAATACCGCTGAGTTAATATGTTTCTGTTCTTCCTTGTCGTTACAGGAGTTTGTTTTGTCGTTCAACATTTCCCCGTTCTTTGTTTATGGTACAACCTCGTTGTTATGTCGCACCCGACATCGCCCCTTGTATATAGTTTAGCCCCATGTACATGCTGTAGATATTGCACAGACACACATTCAGCTGCACTCAGTACACATCTCTATTTGTAACCACATAGGCACATGTTAGAATCATAGAATCATAGAAGTTTACAGCATGGAAACAGGCCCTTCGGCCCAACCAGTCCATGCCGCCCAGTTTTTTACCATTAAGCTAGTCCCAGTTGCCCGCACTTGGCCCATAACCCTCTATACCCATCTTACCCATGTAACCATCTAAATGCTTTTTGAAAGACACAATTGTACCCGCTTCTACTACTACCTCTGGCAGCCCATTCCAGACACTCACTACCCTCTGAGTGAAGAAATTGCCCCTCTGGGCCCTTCTGAATCTCTCCCCTCTCACCTTAAACCTATGCCCTCTAGTTTTAGACTCCCCTACCTTTGGGAAAAGATGTTGACTATCTACCTTATCTATGCCCCTCATTATTTTATAGACCTCTATAAGATCACCCCTAAGCCTCCTACGCTCCAGGGAAAAAAGTCCCAGTCTATCCAGCCTCTCCTTATAACTCAAACCATCAAGTCCCGGCAACATCCTAGTAAATCTTTTCTGCACTCTTTCTAGTTTAATAATATCCTTAAAGGGATTAAAGTTCTTGTAAAAAAGGGGGGATGTCAAGATATTCAGGTAAACATCATGGTACAAACATACATACGTACTGATGGACAGATCCACGGACCAATCAACACACACACAACACCACAGCCAATCACAGGCAAGAGCATACACAGTACAAAACAGGGAACACGACACTTCCCGGGCATTCCAGCAGGAGACAGCTCAGGGCACAGGGCTCACAGCAAGCCACTCAGACATCCACCATGTGCTGAGTGCCACTCCAAGATAGTATTAGGAGTAGGTCCACAGATTCTAGGGTTATGATCGAACCTCAGTAACCAGTTTACCACTGTAAATAAATGTTAGCAATAAAACTGAGTTGTACCATTCGCAACCGTGTTGGTTCGTCTGTGTAGCAGAGCACCCAACACATCAGGGGGGGACACACCCCCCCACACACACAGACCCTTGTGTTTACACAGCGGCTGAGAACTCTCCAGAACATCCCAGACTGCCTCGCCATAGAAACAGAAACAGGAGGGGGGGGGGGGGGGGTAAATGTTCAGGTTTCCACTTTCCCGAACGGAAACTCTCCCGCGCTCTCCTGCCCCTCGCTCTCTTCGTCATCGAATCCCGACTGTGAAGAGGGAAGCCTGTCGGCGCCCCCCCCCCCCCGACCCTCTTTTCCACCTTTCCAGTTCCCTCTCCGCCGCCTCTCCCCGTCTGTGTCTCTCTCTCTTTCTCTCATGTCCCTCAATCCCTCTATTTTCCGCCCGCTGTCTCCCTTTCTCTCCACCGCCTCTCTAATCTCCCCCAGCTCTCTTTCAGTCACCGTTCCCTCTCCTCTATCTCTCTCTCTCTCTCTCTCTCTCTGCCACTTCTCCCTCTTTCTCTCAGTCTCTCTCTCTCTCTGTCACCTCCCCCTCTATCTCTCGCTCTCTCGCCCTCTGCCACTTTGATGCACTATCAATCACGGCGAGACGAGAGTAGAGAGTAATCGAGGCTTTATTACGCAGAGATGTGTGACCTCCTACAGCAGCTGACGAAACGGCTGCTGTACGGGGAGCACACACATTTATACTCCGCCTACTGGGCGGATCCAGCAGGCAGGGATCTACCCCCGTACCTGTAGTACAGGGGCCTTACCATAATACCCATATATACAATATAATACAACAGTGGTGACCACCACACACTTCTCCCTCTTTCTCCCCGTCTCTCCCACTGTCTTTCGCTCTCTCTCCCTCTGCCACCTCTCCATCTTTCTTCCCGACTCTCTATCTCTCTCGGAAACCTCGCCCTCTCTGTCTCTCTCCCTCGCTGCCGCTCTCCTTATCTGTGCCTCCCCCTCTCCCTCTGACCTCTCTACCTCTATCTCTTTTTCTCACTGTCTCTCCCTCGCTCTCTCTGTCTCCCCATCTCTCTGTCACCTCTCCCTCTCTCTCTCTCTCTCCCTCACCGCCACTCTCCCTCTCTCTCCCACCTCTCCCTCTTTCTCACCGTCTCTCCCTCTATTATGTCTCTCTCTCTCTCTCACCCTTTCTCCCAGTCGCTCTCTCTCTCTGAAACCTTGCCCTCTTTCTCTGTCTCGCGCTCTGAGAGGGCGGCACAGACAGGCAGGAGAGCTTGACACAGAGCGATTAATCTGTCAGCAGACTGCCTCTGGCCTTCCTCAATCCTCGCTCGGCATGTTTCCAAACGCTTCCCGAGGCAGTGATTTACTGGGTGACACAACATAAACCGTGCGTCTGTCCCGTCTCTCAGCCCCCCCCCCCCCCCCCCACCCCACCCAGCTGAGAGTAAGGCACAGTCACTACACAACTGTGGGTGAGAGGTGAGCACAGATTGGGCCGCCCAGTTAGCATAGTTCACACGGCGACACTGCCCGGACGTGAGCGCCCCCTCCCCCCCACCCCCCACCCCCACCCCCGAGACCTTGCCCCCAGCTGAGGGTAGGGGGCGAGTGGGGGGGGGGGGGAGCTTCGGGAGGGAGGAATCCCAGCGGTGCCCCCACCGTGAGCCCGCTGATGTCCCGGAGGCTGTTTGCCGCGACCTCGCCCGCCTCGCGTGGCCGGATAGCCTGGCAAAAGTGATGCCCCCCCCCCCCTCCCAGGGAATCGTGCGGGAGCATCCGAACCCCTCCAGGAGAATTGGGGCGGGC